>NC_063435.1:28403994-28523333 GCF_020379485.1 Brassica napus | reverse complement strand
TAGATGAGATACTAGATTATAAATGTCAGCTCGTTATTGTCACTGAAACAAATGTGTCTTAATGGGAGTTCTATGGTACAACCTCAATGAGAATCCACCAACGAAGAGCAGCACCATGAAAGCGATCCTTCCATATAAATCTGGAGTTATACGCAAATCCACCTAAAATTGTGACAAAATGAATGATGTTAAATAGATTGGCATCTGAAGAACAATCAAATATTGAAAAGGCCTTCCATAAGCTACCTTCAACACAGTGCGGGTGATTGGACTAACAGTAGCTTCCAGTTGAATTGAAGGAAAATATGCTAGATGTTGCTTGACCAACTAGCAAGATAGCGCAGAAATGTTAGTGTTTTTCTCCAAAAATATATAATGCATTAGCTTATTGAATTATGATATGTATAGATATACCCTTCCCCCAGGATTGTAACGAATCAGCGCTCCAATGTCTTTTTCCTCCATCTCATACAAGCGGTCTAAGTCGGCCCCTCGCTCTTCAAGTTTTCTCAATGTCTGTTTGATTGAGATGAATTAGACAAAAATATTCCATATTGCAAGTCAAATGTAATTATCAGAAGCTTACATCAAAAGGTATATCCTATCGAATTGCCGAAGAGGATGTTGATGAGGCCACAGTTGACGATCAACTGCCTTGCAGTATTCCAACATAAATAAAGTCATCTCACACCACCCTTTTCGCAAACATGTCTCAAACAGGGCACGCATTATACGTGCTAAACTAGCACTAATATATGAAGCATCAGAGACCAGAGAAAATGCATCAATTGACCCACGAGATATGAACAACTGCAGATCATAAAGTCAGTATATCAGAACTCTACACATCAACCATCTTTTATATATCCTAGGTATAAATAATATTGCAGTGATTGTGAAAGTCAATGACCTGAATGAGAATCGAAATTTTTCCATGTTTGTTAGAAGGTCCTCCCTTTACTTCTAAGGGACAGCAAGAACGTGCAAGAGTCTCAAGTTCATGCTGCTCTTCCTCTCTTACCACAATATTTTCAAATTCAGAAGAATGGGCAACCATATCAATTATCTACAGCAGATAATTTGACATCAGTAAGTAATGGATAAATCTTTAGCAAGGTACCGAACAAAGAACAAGGTGGAACCATTTAAACTTAGAATCAATCATTAAAGGGAAATTTAATAACAACAGAATGATTATAGCAAACCTCGCTTTCATTCATGTGCCGCTTCAACATCTCGTTGTACGTTTCAACACTAGAGTATTGAATATAGAAGTGACTTGCAACCCGTCCAAGCTCAGTACAGTAGAAGTTTCCACTTTTTTCATCGAACCTCATCATTTTAGCTTTGTCCAGTGAACGTGCAGCCTCAGACACAAGGGCCCGTTGCTTCAATGTTAAAGAAGGATCGGCAATTATCTGTGACGAGTAGCACGATCAGAATGGTTTAAGCACATATTTAATTGTAGCACAAACACAAGGAATATTTTAAGTACAAAATGGTACGAAAACACACTATGAACACAAACAATCTCCAGGATAAAGATCTCCATGTAAACTTTTAGAGCTTACAAATTCAGCACAAAATTTTAGAAAACATGTGAAGAACCAATATCTCTCTGAAAAAGTGGAGAAAAGAACAAAGATCTTCATCAGCCGGAATGCAGATAGCTATGGAGACTACCCATGCAAAGAATAACGTACCTCGTCCCATCCAATGCCATAGGCCAAAGGATTTAACTTCATCCGAATTGACAAATATGTATATCCAAGCCAAGCACAAGCTTCCTTAACATTAGTCACAGTTCCCAAAACCACTTCTGCGTTTAAATTGTCTTTCAAGGAGCTTATGAACTGCAAATAAGAATAACATTGGAACTCGTTGTATGGCCAAAAGAATTGACAGATCAAACTACAAATGGAACTTTCGGGAAGTTTATGTATTAGGATGACAGACCAAAGTTCTTTAGGTTTGTGCCCAATACCTGACTTTCTATGGGAAGCTGACTCGTCAGCAGCCGAAGATAGTAAGCCAGCTTGTCATGGGATGTGATAATAATTCCCTCACCACTCTTGTCAAACTGCGGTCTCCCAGCTCTTCCAAAGATCTAATACATATAATAGTATGACACATTAATAAATATTGCATTGTCATGCCCTTTTCCAAAGAAGAATTTTTCCTTTACCTGCATGACATCAAGCATTCCCAAGTCTTTCCACCCACCAGCCTTGGCATCATACAATTGTGTTCCCTGGAAATTAACCAAACATATTGAGCTATAAGGACAGATTATAGCTATAATGAAAGATTATATAAATTTGTAGAACCACTTGTTGATCTCCAACAATAAGAGAAACTTCTCTTGGCATAGATTAAGAGTAAGTTTGACTATACAAAAACCAGCCATACAACTAAAATATACATAATCAATTTGTCTACACATAAGCATACCTTAATTACGACTGTGTGTGCAGGCAAATTTACACCCCAAGCAAGAGTTGCAGTGCAAACAAGCACCTGAATGCCCAAAACATGTTGGAAGAAAATAAGTATCTATGCAATAAAGAGCAAGCAGACAAAAATATCTCGTACCTTCAAGAGTCCATCGGAAAACAGCCTCTCCGTAAGTGTTCTATCAGATCGTAACATCCCAGCATGATGAATACCGAAACCAGCTTCAAAAAATTGACAAGATCCTTATTTCTGGACTTGATGACATCTTTCTGAGATTCAGTAAGAACAAACCTAAAAAATTAGTAGCAACAATGAATTTCAAAAAGATGATGCATAATGCACTTATTTACCTTTCTTATGTGAAATTGAGGATGAGTCTCATTCGTGAACAAATCGAGCGTTTCATTTTCCCGAGCAAGATCAATCTACGTCAAAAATACTGAAGTTATGTACGTCTAGATCTGGATTTTGAAATCCATTGAGAAATCATACTTTGCAGCGAAATCATCCTCACGTGTTTTCAGGTGTACATAACATTTAAGATTTCAGGAAAAAAGATATGCATGAATTTTGGAAGAGAACGGGTAAAGAGAAGCAGTATATAAATATGTAAAATATCATATACCAATTTCTCAGCTGTTTTTGAAGTGTCTTTTCGGGAATGAACAAAAATCATTGCTTGATGACCTTGTCTAATTGAATCAGCAACCTAACATGAAAGCATTACCATGTAGATAAGTGACTGTCCATATTAACATAAAAATGGACAAGGCTTTATTCAAGATGTATAGACCTTTTTGTAGCATATCTCATTTAACAATGCATTTTTAGCAGCAAAGTTATGCTCGGTGATGCCTATATACTGCTGAGCTAAGGGAACTGGGCGATAGCTCGAATCAAAATAGAAAAGGCCAATGTCTGGGTTCACTCGTAAAAACTGAGCAACCTGAAATCCACCCAACAAAAAAGGTTCAAAAATAAAATATAAAAATTGAGCGACTATAATTTCCCGAGACTAACGAGGAAATATGAAGTAACACAGTGTAGTGCATAAAAACATCGTGACAGATATATATATATATTGTTGGAACAGACCTGTAGGTAGCTAGGTAAAGTGGCTGACAGGCCTACAATTCTTATCATTGTCTGCGTCGACTCTACCTGGTACAGAACAAAAGTCAACCAGATTTTACAGTGATGCCCAAATAGAGGAGAGTATAACTTCAAGAATTGCTTTAACAAAACCAATATTCACGGAAAGATTATTTCTAGCATTTAACTCAACAACGAACAAAATATGATCAAAACAAGACGTTACCTGACGGAGGGTCCGAGCAACTAATGCCTCTATCACTGCACCTCTATCATCATTCAGAAGGTGCACTTCATCGATGATCAAGAGTTTTACTAGCATTGACAATGACATGTCGCTGCTTTTGCGAGTAATGACATCCCATTTTTCTGGTGTTGTCACTATCATCTAATTCACAATCAATAAATCAGGTATATATCAGTTCATGCATGCCTCCGCAAGAAACTTAAGTATATCTTGTAAGCTTATATAAAACCTGAGTTTCTTCAAGTTCGCTCTTGGTGAGTTGCATATCCCCTGTAAGCTCCTTCACAACCATATTTAATGGACCAAGACGACGGCTAAAAGCTGATGTGACCTCTGCCGCTAACGCCTATAAAGAACAAAAAGTAAATAAAAATTCTGACGATAAAACTTATCCACAAGATTATATTAACATGATTCTACCTTCATAGGAGCTACATAAACAATCTTAAACTCGTTTTTGTGCAAGTAGCCATCCCTGAAGTGTTGTTTAATCTGCGAGACAATTAGATAATATATGAGTAAAATATGAAACATTTTAGCATGATTACAATATATCAACTTCTTTTACAGCACAACATACATACATTTAAAAAAAAAATCTATTCACGCTCTTCGTAAATAAAATCTCAAAATGTTTTCAACATGTCTGTGATAAAATCAGGTTGGGAAACAAAAATATTAAACCAAGTAAAAAAGTACTTACCTCATGTAAAACAGAGATCATAGCAATATTTGTTTTTCCAGCTCCTGTTGGAGCACACACCTGCAAGGACATAATATACTTATGCTTGAGAAGGTAACTCGCATTGTCGCTCGGTGCGGACACAAAATTTACATATGACTCACCAATATATTCTCATTGGTGTTGTAAACTGTCTGAAATATTCGAGACTGAATACGGTTCAAAGTTTTGTACCCATGAAAAGCAGCTTGAGCGACGTCATCCAACTCCTTTATCTCAATCTGGCAACATGCAAGAATTTAAAGTTAGAATGCACGCAATCTCACAGAAAAGGCTACAATAGGATCTAAACTAGAAAATTTATTAATATGTTTGAAGAACACTTGGATTTAACTTTCTACATGCAAGAACTGTCATCTATCTTCTAGATATGGATGAGACGTACCAGTTTCTCGCCTGGTTTCAATTGTGCGGTAGGGGTAGGCGGGATAAAGACTTCCTCATATCCTTTTAAGTGCTTCCTTACAGTACCTTGGGGAAGAGCAAATGCAAGAGAATTGGCTTCTCCAGACCCGATCAGATCATCAAACCCACTATTCTTTTCACTTGCCTCTAGTAAATAAGAAAAATTGGCCTCCGATATTTCACTCTCTAAACCAAGCTCGGCACTGCGTTTGTTTTTCTTTTCCTCCTTACGCCGAAGTTTCTCAATTTGCTTTGCGGACTCTGTTTGAACAGTAACCTGAAAGGTGGCTGCGGGTTACTGTGGCTATAAAAAAAATTGGCACAGCATTATATGGAAGGCCTCGCTCAAATGGCACTACCTGTGTGCCATATGTAGGCATCCGGGTTTGGGTGTTTGAAGCTGTTTTGTCAGACTTGAGAACCATCTGACCATGATGGATAGCATCAACAATCTCCTTCCGATGCTGAAAAGGGAATCAACAAGTCAGACACCATTCAGATTTCTTAGAAACTAGAAAGCAGAGAATAACTTCACTATATATCGGAGTAACAACCCTCTTAGTCTTTTACTATACCTACGCACAAACCCACACATATCCACGAAATGACTTTATATCAAGCGAGAACATTCAGTAATAATATTAGAACGTGATTCAGTTAAACACCATTAAAGCCGGCTTGCAGTAACATAGACTAAGCTAGTACGTAGCTTTAACTAAGAGCTACAAGATAAAGATTACCACTCAAACGTAACAGCAACTCTCGAGACATGCATTTTATACAGTAGAATCTAAAGCTAATAAGGCAAAAAATGTCCAATCACAAGTTCAGATAAAAGAGAAATATACACGCCAGGCTTACCATAATAAGGTCTTGAACAGTCTCAAATGCGCCATCCCCAACAAGATCCAACAAATCTCCAGCTATCTGCAGAGAAAAAAAGGTTAAAACCCCTTTTACTTCCACTTTGAGTATATGCTGCAGGATGAGGCATAGTAACTCCAAAATATTTCACCACAACACACATACCTCCTCACCAGGCTTATCCGAATCCAGAAACCTACATATAGCCATTGCCAGCTCATCACGGGAAAGTTGTGAATTGCTTTCTCTAACCATCTGTCCGCATGCGTCTCTAAGCCAACTTAAATCAAATTTTCCTGCATTCTGATTCTTTGTCATGTCACTGACATCACTCCAACCTTCAGAAAATGATGCATGAGCGCTATTGCTCTCTTCATTCTCAAACCCTCTTTCGCCAAGTGATTCTTCCACCAGAAAACGACTTGGTAGATTGAAAACAAGGTCCGCACCAAATTCAGCACCATCATCAACCACATCCGCATATACCTCAGACTGATGAGCAGGCTGTATCGAGTAGAGTGCCAGAGCAAAGGAGGCCACGTTCTTTACATTAGCATCCGAGACAGCATGACCAACAACATTTTGCAACTCTAACCTGTTAAATAAAAACAAAAACAAACCAACGTTAAACACCCAAGAAAAAGTACAAAGCTTTGGCCTTTTTCATAAATCAATCTTCCAGGAGTACTTACTTCTTTTCAGCAACGCTCTTATCACTAAAACCACTGTCCTCCTCCTCCTCCACTGGCTTCCCAAACAGACGATACGCTGTAAAAGCAACCTCACGAAACTCCTCTGATTGAACTTCCCGATCTATCAACTCCACTACAGCTCCAATAAACTGCTTGTACGCTTGCCGCACTTCTGGAGAAGCTGTTTACACCAATTCAAATCAACATACACACAAAGCACCACCTCATAGTCTAATCCACTTAGAGCATAATCAATGGGGTTCTTATCGGAATATAAGAAACCATCTAAAAAAACTAAGAACCTGCTCTTAAACCTAAGAACCCTCGTTAATCATGCTCTTATAAAGATAATTAAATATATATATATATATATATATATATATATATATATATATGTATATATATATAAATTAAATCAGAAAATCACCTCCTTCCCATTGATGAACTATCCTCCTAGCAAGGTCAGATTCATCGAGGCGACTCCCAGAGCTGAATTAGCAAACACAACACGATCCAATTCAATTAAAGTATTTACAATAAGACAATTCAAATACTCGTCATCACAATGATCCTAGAGAATCCAGTGAAACCCTAATAAACGAGTGAATTTCAAATCAAGGCGAAATCTCAGGAACTCGGGGAGGAGAAGCTGACCTGCGAGGCTTGTTGAGAGTTTGGAGTATGGTTTTGCGGCGAAGGTAGGCTTGATCGATGTCGAAGGGGTCTCTTAGAGAGCTTGTCAAGCGAGGAAGCTGGACCAACATGATTAAACGCTGTCGTCTGCGTCGTTTAGGCTTCTTCTTCTTCTTCTTCTTATTCGCCTTCTGGTTTAACTCTCCGGGGAAGAAGGCGATCGATCGCTTTCGCTTAAACGACGTCACTTCAATACTTAATGAACAGTTGTACTAGGACCCGTAACACCGACCCGCTAAAATACGGGTTCATTAAAACGATGGCGTCACTTCAATAGGACCCCGTTCATTGACCCGCTAGAATACGGTTTCATTAAAACGACGGCGTCACTTCATAGGACTCGTACACCGACCCGCAAAAATACGGGTTCAGTTAAACGACGGCGTTTGGATTGGTAAAGTTTTTTTTTGTATAGATATTTTACAATTAACATGTGATGGACCAATAATAAATTATTCCTTTTTAATTGGTAGCCATTTAGGTTGGTGAGAATAGTGCTTTTGAGTTTGAATTTTGAACATTTATTGCAAATAGTTAACTAATATTGTCAATATATTAAAATATAGATGGACTGTGTAATAGTGTTTTTGAGTTTGAATTTTTACATTAAATTTTGTAATACAGCATTTTTTATTTTGACATTTGTGTGGAACACCACACAAAATTTGGCTTTTTCATTAAATAATAAACATGGACTGTTTTTTTATTTATTTTTTTACCAGTAAATAATAATAGAATGTCTCTTTAATTTAAATCTCAAAACATACGTACCAAAAAAAAAAATTCTACACGAGCTAAGTTCTTTAATGATGCAAAAAAGCACTCAAAAACTCAAAAGGGTTTTGAGAAGAGACAAAGAGGGTAACACACCACATCACTCTCTACACAAGAAGTAGCCAACACTCTCTCTCTTGTGTTTTCTCCACTTTCTCTTCTCCTTTGCTCTAGAGATCTCTCTATCTCTATCTTCACACTGTGACATTTTCTCTGAACGCATCCATGGCTGCTCTGGTTCTCTCACTTCTCCTACTAGCCATGGCTGGCCATTCTAGTAAGATCTTTCCACTCTTCCTTCAGATTCTTAGCATTAGTCTTGTCTTTATCTCACTGTCCTAGTCTCAACCCTTTTGGCTCTGGTCTGAAAAAGGGTTCTTGTAACAGTCAAGGGTTTTACTGTTCATGAGTTTTCTACTAGATTAAAAGTTACCATTTTTATATTTATTGTTATAAGTATTTCACATTTATTTCTCTTAGCATCTGGCTGTCTCAAAATGGGTTCTTTTTTTTTTGGTGTGAATAATTTAAAGGTAAAAATCAAGATTTGTTTTCTTTTGTTCTTATCTGGTAGAACACTCAGGAACAGAAGCTACTTGAATATGGAGTCTCATGGCATTTTGAATCAGTCACTAAGTGTTACCTCTCTCTTTTTTTTTGGGTCTATGTAGGTGCCGCATGGTGTGTGTGCAAGACAGGTCTGAGTGATGATGTGTTACAGAAGACCATAGACTATGCTTGTGGAAATGGAGCAGACTGTAACCCCACTCACCCAAAAGCACCTTGCTTTAACCCTGACAATGTTAGGTCTCACTGCAACTATGCGGTCAACAGCTTCTTCCAAAAGAAGCGTCAAGCTTCAGGCACTTGTGATTTCAGTGGCACTGCCACTCCAACTAACTCTGATCCAAGTTAGTCTCAAGCACCATCATCATTTTTTTTTTACTGCTCTTTGGTTTCATTCATCTTCTTGTTATACAATGCACATTTGATTGGTTTATGGTTACAGAAAGTTTAAGGCTTTATGTTTTTGTTACAATGTGAATATATGCCAAATGTGTGATAAAGACTAGTTCCTAGTTACAGTTTTGTGGATAATTATCAGTTTATTAACGTATTATGTGTTTATTGATCCTTTTCTTTTACAGGTTATTCAGGATGTACCTTCCCTACTAGTGCAAGGTATGTTTCTGATTCAAATGGCTATATCTAGAATTTGAAAGAAACATTTTATGGGACCAAAACCAAGAATTTAAGCAACTTTTTTTTCTATTATATTAGTGGTAAAGAGAAAAGGTGGATTAAAGCTTGATTTGGGTCCCAAGTTTGCAACTTTTTGATTTTTTTTTCTTTCTTTTGATGTGAAAGGGATAGCATCATTCAAAATCTATTAAGAATAGGAATCATCATAATTAATATTTACTTAAACAGAATAAAATAAATAATAGCATTTTGACTCTAATGTGAACGGTCCATTACAACTTCTTTTTATATGACTCTTTTTACATGAGCCTAAAAGTACTCAATTTCTTTAGTTCTTTAATGAAACTTTTCAAATGCTTTATTGGATTACAGTTTGAACGCATGATCAGTGTTCTTGACTGTTATGAACCCCTCAGTTATTAGAGACGGATACATATTTACCTTAAAGTCATTGAACCAGCTTCCTTCATTAATGCCTCAAAGTGGTTGTTTCTTGTGTGATATTCACTTCAATGTAACTTGTTGCCTTTTTCACCAGCGGCTCTGGAGGCAGCACTACGGGTACAACCAATCCAAAAGGCAACTCAACCAGCACCACACTTCCTGGTGGCAACAGTCCTTACTCAGGAACCTCAACCAATGGAGTTTTTGGAAACAACAGCACAGGAGCAACTGGGACAGGAGTTAACCCGGACTACACTACAGAAAGCAGTGCCTTTGCTCTCAAGAACTCAAGCAAACTGTTCACCTTCCTTGTCTTGATCGCTTCGAGTGGGTTCTGCTCTTTCTTGATGCTCTAAGGATGTTAATGTTCCCTGGTTTTTGTTGGTGCACTTATTGTCGTAAGGACATTGGTCTAGCTTAGGGGTAATCTCTGTCCTGTGTGTTCTGAGTCTTTATGTGCTTGTTGTAAGAAGATTTCAGCTCTTGCTTGTGCTCTTGCCACGTGATGGTTTCTGGTAGACTTAATCGTAGTTTAAAAACTTATATATAAATGATATTTTATCTACTGGTTCTTCTTTTGTTTTACTAGATTGGGACCAGTGATGCAAGGTTTGTTATCACCAAACATACTTCTACGAATCTTCTGTTTCTATTTCAAGAGAACGCATGGCAAGCTAATCTGAACTCTCAAGTCTCTGATACCCCCATATGTGGTACACGACAGACAAAGAGGACAAGCAAAAGATTGTGAAATCCCCTTGTTGCCCTTGAGCTTCTTACCGACAGACGGATGAGCTGGAACCCTCTGTCTCTCTTAGAGTCTTATTGACACTTAAACTCCTTCCTCGGTCCATGAACCTCTTCTCAGACGCTTTGATACCTTGAACTTCCCTTGAGGCATTCAGGAGCTTTCTCACAGCTTGATGTCTTCATAACTTTCACTTTGTTCTTTGACTGATGATCATGTTCAATTGTTAACGATGAAGTGACCATAGCAACGTGCTTAGTAACATAATAACAAAATGCAGAAACGTATACGCACATGTTATAATAATTTAAATAAATTAATATGTCTTTGGTCTTTTAGACTAGGCTGTTAACTTTAATGTTTAGTAAAAAACTTTACTCAACAGATATTTTAACACAGTTGATGAAACGTATTTTTCAATACAACAACTAGACTGTGCCAACGTATTTGAACTTCGCTTCCCTATATAAACACATCAAAGATTCAAGTTTAGGTTCCGAGAGAAGTCACAAGAGGTTCGTCTTCGCTCTTCAGAGAGAAAGAAGAAAACAAAAGTTGTTTCTTGCGCACCAAGAAAACGATCGATACTAATGGAGGACAACGGAAGCGGGTCCGAGACTGGATCAGAAACAACGCTACCTCCTTCTTCGTCTTCTTCTACCGATAAAAGCGTTACCAACTATAAGGTAAAGAAGCTACGCATCTTCACACTACTTACATACGTTTCGATCATCATGATTCTTGAGACCGTTTCTTGATTACTCTTGTTCTTATTTTTGCTAACCTGTAGAAGAATAATACGAAGCCTTGTAAGATATGCGGAAGTAACGAGGATGACGATGATGTAAGGAAGTGTTATAAGCCGCACATGTGGTGGCTATGTGAAGTGTGCCGTACCTTACCTGGCGTAGTCGAAGTTAAGCCGGAAGATTCTAATGAGACAGTACTTCCTAATGATTCTGTTTCATCAAGCAGTAGTCGTGTGGATGCTCGGAACAGTGGTAATGAAACCTCAGCGACTAATCAACCTTCACAATCAGAGGCACATACTACAAGTCCTGAAGGTAACGAGACCAATCTCATTAGCTTATTAAGTGTATATGGTTTAGTTTCTCTGAGTATGAAATCAAGAAACTGATGTGTCTTTTGATTTGTCACAGCTTCTTCTACAGCGTCCATCAACACATCTCCTGAGAAGAAACAAGCAGACTCCAACGCTCCCTCTGATTCGGAATCTTCAAAGTAGATGATTTTCTCAGAGCTTAGTGGTTGTTAGAGACATCTGGATTTTAGGGTTTCTTTTTTAAAAAGGATTGTTTCTTGGGCCGCAAGTTATCTTACATAAGACTTCTTTGATGGTCATTTCAGTTGCGTCAGTATTCTTGAACATTCTCCGTTTCTTCTTCTGTCATCAGAGAGATGTGCTAGATATATAGATTCAGGGTTTGTTTCTTAAAACGTGAGTTTCTTGGGTCGCAAGTTAGAATTTAGTAGATAAGTGAGAATAAAGATTAGACTTCTTTGGTGGTCATTTGCTTCAGTACTCTTGTACATTCTCCTTTACTAGCAACTTTGTTACAAAAATAGTATATGCTTCAACGACAGTTTTATAGATACAATTTCATGAGTTAATGCCTTAATGACAATACCTCCCAGACGTTTAAGACTGATTCTGAAAAATGTGAAACTTTAGATAACTTATATTAATTTAACACAGATTATGAAATGTGAAATTTTAGATAATTTGTATTAACTTGTGAATCACTCTGAAAAAGTTTGATAAATTTATAACTAAACAAGATTAAAATACTCAATTCCATCTTGTCAATTGTGTCCAAGATTGATGTCTTGTTAAATCTTCAAAAATTGATATTTCAAGAACTAACTGATACGGTCTTGTTAAATCTTCAAATTTTGATTTTTGAAGAAATGCAGAAGAAACGATTAGAACAGAGGTCTTGTGTATATCCATTAGATTGTGATGCAATTCTTTTTTCCTTGGATAACAAATTACTCTCAAAAAGTGAGATTGCATATCTTGGATCATAATTTTGAGCCACACTCAGCTTATATTCTGTCTTTTTTTATTACCTATGTGTCTCCTTGCTACTATAATATGTGAACCAATGATCTTGAAGAGAAAGACTACTAATTTAAAGTTGTTTTATTTAAAAGAAAGATGATAGAGTTTCTTTGACGACAAAATACTCACTTCGTTTTTCAATATCATAAGGCCATTATATTATCCAAACTTAGATGATTTAAATCCAAATAGAACAACCAATATCAGATATAGTAATGTAAACTGGTAGATCCAATATTGAAAGAACTCCTTTTTCAAATTTCAAATATTTTTAACACATTATTTTATTGATAATGATTTGAAACATATTACATGCCCACATATTAGATATGACATATGAAATATAATTGAGAAACTATTCGGTTTTTATACTTGAAATTTTACATATACAAACAATTTATATAAAAATTACATAATGTAAATTACAATATTTCTAGAAGTTAAAATGCCAAAATTACAAACAAATAGGGGAAAATAAGATATTTATTATTTATTAAATATTGATTATTAAAATTTATAACTATTTAAAATGATATATATTACAAAAATTCTAAAAGAGAATCTAAATTAATTCAATACTTTTGCATACTTTTACATAAAAAAACATAAGCAAAATATGGGCCTTTTTGAGCAAAATATAAGAATAAAATATGGGATAACAACTTAAGAAAGCAGATGTGAAGACTTGAAATAATGACTAGTTGACAAGGTGAAATTAAAATTAAAGATAAGAACTCAATTATACTATTTTGGTTACAACATTTTAGTATCTATGTCCATGTTAAAAATATATCGACATCTTTTATTTACTTCAAAAAAATATTATATTATCCAAATTTGAGGTGATTTGGAAAACAAAACCGTAACAAAAGAACCAGTATCAGATATATAAACATATATATTGGTGGACCAATAATAAAAGAATTCCATTTTAAATTTTATATATTCTTAGCATTTTATTTTATTGATAGTGATTTTAAACATATTACATCATAGAAGAGATACAACATATGAAAATATAATTGAGAAACTAATAGTTTTTCGAAACTTGAAAAAAAAATTAAAAAAAAAACTAATCGACTTTTGATACGAAAATATTACATATTTATGTAGCCAAAATTTTCTATACAAATTACATAATGTAAATTACAATATTGCTAGATTTGAAAATATTCACCTTTTTGAGGATTAAAAGTTAAAATGCCAAGAATACAAGGAGACAAAATGGGATAATTGTGAATTAATTATAGGCCATACCATATGATGAACTAAGAGAATAGTATCATACTAGGTTAAGACCCGCGCCTTGCGCGGGATGAACATTATATATATAAATTATTTATATATTATATGTTTATAACATATTATGAAATAATAAATATATATATTGAATAATTAAAAAGTCATTATCTACTACTTATATAATTAAATTGGTGCGAACATATAAATAAAATTTATAAATCGAAAAAATATTTTTTCTATTTGATATGATATATAATTAAATTTAAATGATAATAACATATATATGGTATATTTTAATATTAATATTTATTAAATGATGCTTTTTGCTCATATTTTTTTTATCATTTGTATCTGTTATAGCAAAAAATCTAAATTGGTGATATCAAAATTTTCACTGTGGGATTAATTGTTTAAGTAATTTATAATATTTTAAAAAATTAAGTTGTCAATATTTTTTCAAATTTTTTTATCAAAAAACTGTTCAAAGTAAATTTCAAAATTAAGATATTTATGTATTTTTATATGGCATATAGTTTAATTTAAAATGATACATATGTTTATATATCTTTTATTTTTGATACTTATTAAATGAGACTTTCAACTTATATTATTTTTTAATTATTTGCAGCATGTCATAACAAAAGTTTTAAATCGTAGATCACAAAATTTGAATGTGAAACTTTTAACAGTTTTAGTAATTTATACTCGTTTTTAAGAATTCAAAATATAATATATAAATGATTTTTTAAGTTTTTATTATATGGTTAATATGATTGTTTAATTTATTTTAATAGTTTAAAATTAAACAAATATAATTATAATACACACTTATTTTTATCAAATCTTTATTATTCAAAATCATTAATTGTCATATATACTTTAGGCACATTAGGCAATTTTGTAATCTTATTTAAGGAAATAATGAATCACATTAATAATGTATTTATTGTGGTTTAATAAAAAACTTATTATATATTTAGATGGACCAACATATTTCTCTAAGGATTCTAAGAATCATTCTAGTGATGACACGTGGCTACAAAAAAATGTTACAATGCTTCTCAAATAATATATAGGGGATTTAATACATTTCTCTTATACAACTTCTTGTATAAGAATAAAGTTCAATCGATGCACATAAATTTGTTTCTGTAATTTCAGTTTGACTGTGTTTTTTGATTGATAATAATAGTTTAACCCGAATCGGAAAATTTTGTGAATGGTCATAATTAATTGTGTGAATAGAGTCAAAATATTGACTAGATTGTGCTGAAGTGTTTGAACTTTGCTTCCCTATATAAATACAACAAAGGCTCTTCAAAGAGAAATAAGAAAACAAAAGCTGGTTCTTGTTATCTAAAAAACGATCATTTTCTTACCTCTTTCCTCTTAAACCGAAACCTATTCTTTCTTTGATCGATACTAATGGAGTACAACAGAAGTGGTTCGTCTTCTTCTTCTACTACAGAGGAAAGCGTTACCAACTATAAGGTAAAGAAGCTATTAAACCGAGTTATTAGTACACATTGATGAATTAGAAAATGCGTTTCTTGTTTAGTCTTGTTATTGTTTTGTAGGACAAGAAGCCTTGTCAAATATGTGGAAGTAATGCATTTGACGATTTTATTATGACTTGCTTCAAATGCAGAGTCACACGAGAGCATATGTACGTATTAGGATTCATCCTCCTCCTCCACTTAACCAATAACATGGATCTTGATTTATTTGTTGTAATGTTTCAGTTATTGCGCAAAGGTGCTTTTTAAAGCTGTACCTGACGTGTGGCTATGTGAAGAGTGCCGAACCTCACGTGGCGTAATCTTCATTAACCATGACGAAGCCTCAGAGAGTAATCAACAATCTGATTCTTAATCTGAAAAGTAGCTGAGCTGAGTGGTTGTCAGAGACATTTGGATTTAGGGGTCTCTTTTTTTTTTTGTAAGTTTGTTTATTGGTTCGCAAGTGGTCTTACTTGATAAGTGAGATTAGTTGTCTATCTGAGCTTAGCAGGTTGTGAGAGAGGTCTTGATTTAGTGTTTCTTTTTGTTTTTAAATATGCTTGTTGTTTGGGTCGCAAGTGATCTTACTAGAGAAGTGTGAGATTAAACTTCTTTGATGGTCATTTGCTTCGGTACTCTTGACAATTTAGAGATACAATTTCAAGATTTAATGACTATTGACAATATATCTCCCAGACGATTAATACTGATTCTGAAAATATGAAATTTTCGTGTTAGTATTTAAAGGAGAATCGACTCCAGTTCGAAGAGATATAAAGGGAAATCAAAGCGAAGAATAACAAAAGAAACATAGTTTGGAGAATAAAAAAGGTTGGAATATATTAGGGTGCCAAACTCGAATTGAAACTAACTTGAATTAGGGCTCAATAAATTTGAGAGGTTTTGGCTGTGGGTGAGTGAGTTTTTCACAGTTTAATTACATGTTTAATTAAAACTAACGTCATTTTCTGTTAAACATAGTCGACACCGTCTAAATCGATGTGTAAAATATAGAAATTTCAACGGTTTGTATATTTAATGGAAAACAAAAATTAGTTTGTGTATTAAACGGAGATCTAAAATTGTTTGTGTTTAGCAAATAATAATTAGTTCATGTATTTTAAAGGAATTTTCTTTTTATAATTTAAACATAAACACGAGCTAACGTCAATACTTTCGTTAAATATAGTTAGCCGTCTAAAACGATGTGTAAAATCTGCGAATTTCAAAAGTTTATGTATTTAATAGGCAATAAAAATTAGTTCGTGTATTAAACGGGGATCCAAAATAGTTCGTGTATTTTATCAGTAAATGAAAATTAGCCTGTGTATTTTTAAAGAATTTTCCCTAATTTATATTAACTTATGGATAACTCTGAAAAAAGTTAGATAAATTTATAACTAAATAAGATTAAAATACACAATTCCGCCTTGTCAATTGTTTCCAAAATTAATCTTTCAAGAACTAACTGACATGGTCTTGTTAAATCTTCAAAATTTGATTTTTAAAGAAATGCAGAAGAAACGACTAGAACAAAGGTGTCGTGTATATACCATTTGATTGTAATACAAAATTTTCTTTTCCGTGGATCAAAAGTTATTATCAAAAAGTGAGATTTAACTTTTTTGATCATCTTTTTGAGCCACACTCAATGTATATCTCGTTTTCTTTAATTACCTATGTCTCCTTGCTACTACACTCTGTGAAGCAATGATTCTGATGAGAAAGACTACTAATCCAAACTTGTGGTGACTTGAAAAATTAAATCGAAATAGAACAACTAATACCAAATATAGTAACATATATATTGGTACACCCAATATTAAAAGAACTTCATTTCAGATTTTACATATTTTTAACATTTTATTTTATTGATAGTGATTTGCAACATATTACATCATAAAAGAGATATGACATATGAAATATAATTGAGAAACTATTCATCTGTTATACTGAATTTTTTACATATTTATGTAACCAAAATTTTATATACAAATTACATGATGTAAATTATTATATTACTAGATTTGAAAATTTTCACCTTATTTAGGATTAGAAGTTAATTGCCAAAAAAACAAAAAAAAATACAAAATGGGATACTATGTGAATTAAGTATAAGCCATAAAATATGTTCAACTAAGAGAATAGTATCATATTTAATACATTTCTCTTATACAGCTTTTGTATAAAAAGAAAGTTTAATCAATGCGATTAAATTTGTTTATGTAATTTATGTTTGACTTTGTGTGTTCACGATTGATAATAATAGTTTAATTTGAATCCCAAAAATGTGTGAATAATCAAAATTATTGACTAGAAATACAATTAAAGTTGTATAAGAAGAAATTTTAATCGATGCGCTTAAATGTGTTTATGTAATTTCTGTTTGACTGTGTTTTCCGATTGATAATAATTTTTTAATCCGAATCGGGAAAAATATGTGAATAGTCAAAATTATTGACTAGAAGTACAATTAAAGTTAGAAGAAATTTTAATCGATGCTCTTAAATTTGTTTCTGTGATTTCTGTTTGAACTTGTATTTTCCGATTGATAATAATTGTTTAATCCGAATCGAAAAAAAGGTGTGAATAGTCAAAATTATTGACTAGAAGTACAATTAAATTAATATGAATATAGTCAAAACTATTGATTAGATTTGGCCAACGTATATTTGAACTTCTCTTCCCTATATAAATACATCAAAGGCTCTTGAGAGAGAGACAAGAAAACAAAAGCTGTTTCTTGCATCCTAAGAAAACGATCATCTTCTTCTTAAACCGAAACCTATTCTTTCTTTGATCGATACTGATGGTGTACAAAAGAAAAGTAAAGGAGTACAAAAGAAGCGGTTCGTCTTCTTCTTCTTCTAGAGAGGAAAGCGTTACCAACTATGAGGTAAAGAAGCGTTATTGGTACACATTGATATAAAGAAAATGAGTTTATTGATTAGTCTTGTTATTGTTTGTAGGAGAAGGAGCCCTGTGACAGGTGCGGAAGTAATGCAAATGAAGATTGGATGCTGACTTGCTTCAACTGCAAAGTCGCAGGAATGCATATGTACGTATTAGGATTCATGATTCCTCCTCCTCTAACTTGAATCATTAACAAAAGTCTTGATTTTATTTGTTGTAATGTTTCAGTTATTGCGGAAAGGAGCATTTTAAAACTGTACCTGACAAGTGGATATGTGAAAAGTGCCGTACCTCAATTCGTGTACTCTTCATTAAGCGTGGGTTTGCTAAAGGTCCTAATGACACTGGTAACTCGATTCGTCTTAATCGTGCGTATAACACTGGAAGAGCACTGGAAGCGAGCATTCTGGTAATGAAGACTCCGCGATTAAACCAAAAAGAAAAAGACTCAAAGAGTAATCAACAGCCAGACTCAAACACGCCCTCTGATTCAGAGAGAGATGTGTAGCTGAGCTGAGTGGTTGTTGTCAGAGACTTCTGGATTTTATGGTTTCTTTTTTTTTTTTGGATAAAAGTTGTTTCTTGGGTCGCAAGTAATCTAACTAGAGAAGTGAGACACTCTTAAAAATATATTTTACTTGCTACTTTGTTACAAAAAAATATCTGAATTTAATGGTTTCTTTTAAAAAATAAATAAATAAAAGTTTGTTTCTTGGCTCGCAAGTAATCTTACTAGAGAAGTGAGATACTCTTAAAAATGTCTTTTACTTGCTACTTTGTTACAAAAATATTATGCGTAAAGGCAACTTATAAGATGCAACTTAATGAGTCAATGTGTGATGACAATATCTACCAGACGCTTGACACTGGTTCTGAAAATGTGACCATTTAAATAATTTATTTTAACTTTATATAATTCTGAAAAAACGTAATTTAGATAAGTTAATAATTAAAACAAGTTTAAAAATACGCAATTGACGATTCAGGAGGTAACGAATTTAAAGATTCAGAAGAATCATTTAAAAAAAAAAATTATTTAACATGGTTGTTATATGATGAAATCAAGATTTTAAGTTTTAGGGCTCTGTTTCTGTCTTCTGCGTATTATGTTTCTCTATAGAAACCACATCTGCCACTATCGGCACAACGTTTCAGGCGACGCCGGTGAAGACCTTTGGATCAAGAGCAACAAATGAAAAGAAGAAACGTAAACGAAGATCAACCTGAGAGTTCGCTTCTTTCCTCAATGAAAGGGATGCAAGAATCGAGAGTAAGTCACAAGTTTCTTATGATAAACTACAATCTTGTCCTTGCTTGCAGTTGTTAATGTTGGTTTGGTGATTCTTGGATCTGTTTGGTTTACGTTTAAAGTGATTCGAGTATATATGCGTGTGTGTGTGTGTGTTCAAGGCTTGTGATCTTGTGACTGTTGTCTGTTGTCATCTTGATTCTCTTCCTCTTCTTTGTATTGTTTCACGACTCGTAAGGGTTGTTGATTATGAGAGCTCTGCGTTCTATGTATAGGAGACGTGTGAGATATGTGGAAGTGTGGGCATTGCGGGTTTGATGATGGTATGCTTCAAGTGCAGAGATACTCGCGAGCATACGTAAGTAATGTAATCTTTGGTTTAGATTTGTCATCTTTACTTTTTACTCTTGCAAGTCAAGGATCTTCTGATTGCTTCATGGCTGTTCTGTTTTTGTTTTTGTTTTTGTTTTTTTGTGTGTTTCAGTTATTGCGCAAAGGTGTTGTTTGTACCATATGTCCCTCACATTTGGATATGTGAAGCGTGCCGTTCATCATCTCGCATATTGCTCATACCTGGTGTTGCTGAGGATCAAATGGATTCAGAAACCGGTGTTCTTGATCATACCTCAGATCCAAAGATCACTCACAGTTCCAGAGTAGATGATCATGACACTGCCATGTTAAGAACTAATGGTATGGAAGAAGTTGTAGATTGCGGAAAGGCTTTGCAGCCACATACAAGTCCACTAGGTGATGAAACTCATCTCACTCTCTTTCTCTTGCATACTTTTAGTGGCTTACTATTGCTAACTACTTGCCTTTGATTAGCTTATTAATAATCAAAGTGCTTAAAGGAGTGTTAATGAGGTTCCAATTTTGTTTATGCAGCTAAAGTAACTTCCTCGGTACTCAATGACTCATCTCAAGACAACGAGCAGCATCAACCAAAAAAACGCAAGACGTTTCAGTTGATGGGCATACAGATCACTCTCTGATCTCTCTTCTCTTGATCAAATCTTTCACAGGAGTGCCTCACCTAAGTGTAAATCAAGAAACGGTTCAGTTGATAGGTATATAATAAACGCTCAGTACATAGGTCTTGAGTCTCTTGACGTCTTGTGTGTACGTATATTTCATCCATTTGACTGTGATACAACGAAGTTATTTTTTCCTTGGATCACAAGTTACTATCAAAAAGTGAGATTCCACTTCTTTGTTATGATTTTGAGCTACACTCTACTCAACGTATATATTATTATATTCTTGTCTTCTTAAATTACCTCTCTGTGTGTCCTATACTCTGTGAAGCAAAATGACTGATGAGAAAGACTATTTGATTTTAAAGTTGTTTTGTTACAAAGAAAGATGATAGAGGCAGGCTTTCGTGACTACAGATTTTACTCATCAATCGTTGTTACCAAATATAGTAACCTACGTCTGCCTTTGTCAAGGATTGAGGGGACCAGTCGGTGAACCCACTCTTAAATGAACTCCATTTGCAATTTTGATACTCCTTCAGCTTTTTATTTATTTGGCTTAACTAACAAAACTAAAAACTACATTTGAGTTTTAGAGTTGTGCACATCGATTGAAAATTTTTTTTTTTTAAAAAAAATATTTTTTCTAAACAAAAACATCATTAACTATTTAAGTAATCCCATTTCAATTACAAAAAAATAAACTAAATAATTTAAAGAGCCATTAGCACTACAAGTTTATTAATTTTACTAAAAACTAAAAATGTCATCTTATTTAAAAAAATACTTTAAAACGTCAATGGATGAAGTATTTATCTAATAGAATATTTATACACGTTACATAAATGTTCATATGTAAATTACAATATTGATATTTTTGTTTTTTTCATCCATTTTGAGTAAAAGTTAAAATGCCACAATTACAAACAAATGAGATAAAATAGGATGATTCGCGAATCAAGTATAAGCCATAAAATATGTTGAACTAATATAGTACTACCATATTTAATAGTTTTCTCTTATATAATAGTCGAGCCAGAAACATAGAAAGACAATTAAATTGTACTGAATAGTCAAAATTTACAAGCCATAGAATATGTTGAACTAAAATAGTAATACCATATTTGATAGTTTTCTCTTATATAACTACGAAAAATTAATTGACGCGCTTATGTAAAAATTTATTTCAGTAATTTGGTTTGAATAATGTATTTTCTGACTGATAATAATAGTCGAACCCAAAAACATATAAAGACAATTAAATTGTACTGAATGGTCAAAATTTACAAGCCATAGAATATGTTGAACTAAAATAGTAATACCATATTTGATAGTTTTCTCTTATATAACTCCGAAAAACTTAATTGATGCGCTTGTGTAAATATTTATTTCAGTAATTTGGTTTGAATAATGTATTTTCCGACTGATAATAATAGTCGAACCCAAAAACATATAAAGACAATTAAATTGTACTGAATGGTCAAAATCTACAAGCCATAGAATATGTTGAACTAAAAAAGTAATACCATATTTGATAGTTTTCTCATTATATAACTCCAAAAAGCTTAATTGAGGCGTTCATGTAAAAATTTATTTCAGTAATTTGGTTTGAATAATGTATTTTCCGACTGATAATAATAGTCGAACCGAAAAACATAGAAAGACAATTAAATTATACTAGATGGTCAAAATTTACAAGCCATAGAATATGCTGAACCAAGATAGTAATACCATATTTGATAGCTTTCTCTTATATAACTCTGAAAAAATTAATTGACGCGTTCATGTAAAAATTTATTTCAGTAATTTGGTTTGAATATTATATTTTCCGAACGATAATAATAGTCGAGCCCAAAAACATAGAATGACAATTAAATTGTACTGAATGGTCAAAATTTACAAGCCATATAATACGTTGAACTAAAATAGTAATACCATATTTGATAGTTTTCTTTTATATAACTACGAAAAATTAATTGACGCGCTCATGTAAAAATTTATTTCAGTAATTTGGTTTGAATAATGTATTTTCCGACTGATAATAATAGTTGAGCTCAAAAACATATAAAGACAATTAAATTGTACTGAATGGTCAAAATTTACAAGCCATAGAATATGTTGAACTAAAATAGTAATACCATATTTGATAGTTTTCTCTTATATAACTACGAAAAATTAATTGGCGCACTCATGTAAAATTTTATTTCAGTAATTTAGTTTGAATTATATATTTTCCGACTCATATTTATAGTCAAACCCAAAAATATAGAAAGACAATTAAACTGTACTAAATGGTCAAAATTTACAAACAAATGAGATAAAATATGATAATTTGTGAATTAAATATAAATCA
Source organism: Brassica napus (assembly GCF_020379485.1). NCBI lineage: Eukaryota > Viridiplantae > Streptophyta > Magnoliopsida > Brassicales > Brassicaceae > Brassica > Brassica napus. The sequence continues at coordinate 28,500,659 of NC_063435.1, read as the reverse complement.
TAAAATATGTTGAACTAAAAGAGTAATACCATATATAATATTTTTCTCATATATATAACTCCGAAGAAAGTTTAATTGATGGGCTCATGTAAAAATTTACTTCCGTAGTTTTGGTTTGAATTATGTATTTTTGACTGATAATAATAATCGAACCAGAAAACATAGAAAGAAAATTAAATCGTACGTCAAAATTTAAAAACAAATGAGATAAATAGGATAATTTGTGAATTAAGTATAATCCATAAAATATGTTGATCTAAAATAGTAATACCATATTTAATAGTTTTGTCTTATATAACTTCGAAAAAATTAAGTTGACGCGCTCATATAAAAATTTATTTCCATAATTTTGGTTTGAATTATGTATTTTCTGACTGATAATAATAGTTGAACCCAAAACATAGAAAGACAATTAAACTGTGATGAATGGTCAAAATTTAAAAATAAATGGGACAAAATATAAAAATTTGTAAATTAAGTATAAACCATAAAATATGTTGAACTAAAAGAGTAATACACTATTTAATAGTTTTCTCTTATATAACTCAGAAAAAGCTTATTCGATGCGTTATGTAAGAATTTGTTTCCATAATTTTTGTTTGTTTCTGTGTTTTCCGATCGATAATAATAGCATAACCCGAAAAACATAGAAAGACAGTTAAAATTGTAGGAATAGTCAAAATTTATTGACATAGAAAAAAAAAACTTGATTCTCATTCTTCATAAGATACAATTCCTTAAATATCACCTCATGTATAGATTTGCAATTATCAAAAGTTTATGGGCATTTTTCTTCAGTTAAAGACAAAAAGTAACAAAATTGCCCGAAAGTAAAAACTACTGAACAACTTGGTGACGAGTAAAAGATGAACTTTTAATAATACTTGATACAATACGAGGGGTAGTTGTGTATTTAAATGAAAGCTAAGGACTATTAATGAAATTTATTCTTTCTTTAAAATAATAATATTGTCGTCTTCTTTGTTTCCCACTTTCCCCCTCTCTCTCACTAACATTACCTCCCCACACCACACCAGTCCACTTTCTCTCTCTCTCTCTCTACAATCTCTCTTTTCTCATTTCAACGTTAAACACTCTCTCCCTTCGCTTCTGAGTTTCACGGTACGAATCTGAACCGTTTTTGTATATAAAGTCTCAGTCTTTGCCATCGTTTTACTCTGCTTTTCGTAGTGGTTTTCCTCTGAGCTTTGTTTAGTTTTGTTTAATCACTTTCTTCTTTCTCTTCATGTTCCGTACAACGCAAGCAACCACAAGTTAAAGTTTTTTTTTTTTTTCTGAAACAAAGAGAAATTGGCTGATTCTGTTACTCCTCTGTATCTGCACTTCTCGTCACTCGTAAACTGACAATGTGGGTTTCGTTTAGGGTTTTGTAGGGTTTGTTCTGAATCCAAATCAGGTCGAGAAGTGAAGATAAGGAAGAAAGGCGTCGACTTGGTGAGACCCTCTTTGTTGTTATTACATTGCCTTGTTCGTTATGTGGAAGAAAGAACCAAAACTCAAGCCTTTCAAAACTAGGGTTTTTGGTTTCTTGTCTTCTCTGATTCGTTCTGTGGATAGATTCTATAACTTGGGTTTTGGTGGAAAGGTTAGATTTTGTGAACATGGGTTCAATAAAATAGTCTTGGCCTAACTTTTGTCTGGAAAGGTTAGACCCTCTTTAGAGCTTAGTTTGGTACGTAGCAGCTCTCTCTTATTGAATTAGATTCTAGGGTTTTGGTTGAAAGTTTTGATTTTGTGACATGGGTTTCATAGATAGTGTTGGTTTATAGAAGGTTTCTGAATCAGATGATGCTTTATCTCCCTTGAGAGTTGAGTTTCAATACGATTATAACTCTCTAGATTCTTTTGGTTTTGACTAGTGTTTGGTTGGGGTTTCGTTTTTCTCTTTGTGGCAGGTTGCTAGTTTAACTTTGGTTGTTCTTGTGTTGGGGTTTGGTTTTAACTAGTTTTTTGGTGCTTTTGATGGTTTCTTGTCTTCTCTGATTCGCCCTGTGCATAGATTCTATACTTGTTTTTGGTGGAAAGGTTTAGTGTTGGCCTAACTTTTGTCTCTGCCGTTTTAAACCCCTTTAGAGCTGAGTTCCGTAGTAGCAGGACGATTATAACTCTCTCTTATTGAATTAGATTCTAGGGTTTTGGTTTCTTTGTTTTGGTACATTGGTTTTGGTGGAAAAGGTTAGATTTTGTTACATGGGTTTCATAGATAGTATTGGCTTATAGAAGGTTTCTGAATCAGATGATGTTTTAGCTCCTTTAGAGTTGAGTTTCAATACGATTATAACTCTCTAGATTCTTTTGGTTTTGACTAGTTTTTGGTTTTTTTTTTTTGTGGCAGGTTGCTAGTTTTGTAAGCAATGAGTCCTGGTCAAGGCAAGCTGCCTTCAGATTCGATCAAAGTGGTCCCTGGAAGGAGTAAATTGCGGGTTGAATCTTCAAACCCGGTTGCTAGAGGGAATCCAGTACCTAGACCTTCAAAGGTGAAGTGTATCGCTCCAGAGGAAGTTATAAAACTACATTCTGGTGTCAGTAAAGTGCCTCTTCCTCCAGCTTCTGTGTCATCAAGACCTTATAAGCCTGCTCGTCGAGCTTTTGAATCACAAAGACCTAAGCCTACTCGTGCAGCTTTTGAATCACAAAGACGTGAGCCTGTTCGTCCATCTTTTGAATCATCAAGACCACCTAAGCCTTTTCCTGCAATTTTTGAATCACAAAGACCTAAGCCTGCTCTTGCTACTTTTGAAGCACCGAGACATGTCCCGGATCGTCCAATTTTTAAACCACCAAGACCTGTCCCACCTCGTCCCACTTATGAACCACCAAGACCTGTCCCTGCCCGTCCTGCACCAGGTTTGAGAAAAGAAATTGTGTGTGGTCTTCGAGCTGCTTCGAGTATGAATCCAACAACAGTGAGACAGAGAACCAATCCAACAAGTCTCTCTCAACCTAGGACGGTTGAGCTTCCTCCTAGTCCACGTGCTTTGCAGACTCGTTCAAGAGTGAAGCTTCCTCCTAGTCCACGTGCTTTTCAGATTCCTTCAAGAGTTCGACAACAAGATACTACTGATGCAACAATACATACAATACAAGGTGATACTTTTGTGCTTCTTCTCTTTTTTGAAAGCCAAACTTGTTTTCACTGGATGACAAAAAAAAATTGTGGGTTTTCTTGTTTTTTTTTTCTAGAGACAGTTGTGGAAGCTGGTGATAAAGCTAAAGATCATGGTCCCAAGGAGACAAGTCGATCAACATCTAAAGAAAGGATCTCAGAGCTACTTCTATACCGACCAGCTTTGCTCCCTACTTGGAAGTGAGTTACAAACTGTCTTTTGAACTACACATGTGTTTTGTTAGAATTGTCAGTGCAAGCCTTACCATTAACCATATGCTACATTGTTGAAAGTGAAGATATATAGGTGTAGAAGCTTGAACAAGATCTTAATAGGATCTATTATACCTTCACAAGTCACTAGCTTTGCTGTTATATTGATCAACTTGTTTCTTTCAACCAGGGGACGCATGGTGGATTCCACCACGCTTTTTCCTGAGTTTGACTGCCAGTTTTGGGCTAATCCACCATCCAACATCAGCAGGAAAGCACTGAGACTCTCAATGGCGATGCCTATATTTCTCGAGGTGGAGCTGGTTCCTACAGGCCGTATTCTGAATAATGTGTTGTTTGGTAGAATCCCAAAGCTATCAGATGTGGAATTATACTTTTTCTTAGATGAGAAGGAAACAGTAAGGTACTACTAAAAAAAAACATTTTCTACAATGGATAAGCTTCTTCTTCTTCTTGTTTTATACAACTCATTCTTACTTAGGTCTAAAGGGGAACGTGCTCATCTATTTGAGACCATGGCGTCTCGCAAGGCTATGATCAAAGCTAGTGTAAACGGCACAGAGTTGTTGATATTCTCCTCAACACTACTGGACAAGACCTCCCAGTGTATGTATTGTCTATTTTTGTACATAATCTTTCATTGGCCTCAAGAATAATAAACATATGTTTTTGTGTGTTTGCAGTTTTCATCAAGAAGCAGCATAAAACAGAAAACTATCTTTGGGGTTTCTTCCTCCATAACAAAAACTCACAAGCACATGTTCCAGGAACTTCTCATCACCTTGATGATGGCAATGTTGTTGACATGGACATAGACCCTGAAGACCAGAAGACTCTAGGGCTAACTCTCCAGCCAATTGCAGTATCACAAAGCACTTCCTCAAGTTTACCTCCTGGTTTTAGGATGATATGGACACCAACCTCCTCAAGGCCTTGTTGATCTTCAGGAGAAAGACCGTATTGGAGAGCTAGATAAACAAACATCTTCAGGTTTGAAGTATAGTCACGGTGAAGCAGCTAGCTAGCTTAGATAGAGAGGTACATATCTCGGTTTAGCAATTTGACCATTTAAGAGAAATTTTGACAGATCTTTTTGAGTGTTTGTTGGAACCACAGACTCTTCTTTTGTGAAGACAATATTAAAATGTTTGTAACCAAACTTTAAACAGAGATCTTAAAGAACATCATTGACTTTGCAGTTTGATATCACCAATTTTTTTAAAATTAATTTCTTAGGGTTCAATTGATCCGGTTCAACCGGCTAATTGGTTTTGGTAAAAGGTGACGTGTCAGACTGTTATTGGTTAACAAGCTAGGTTTCTCACTTTCCCTCCAAACAAAAAAAGAAAAACAAATTGAAAAATAAGTTTTAAGACATAAAGAAGCTTCAGACATGAGTAGACCCTTCAGCTTCTTCTCCCTCCGGTCTTGTCTTCTTTAAGACTCTGCAAAATACGACCATGGCCGGCGAATCAAGAAAGAGAAAGGTTGGTCTTTTATACGACGAGAGGATGTGCAAACACGACACACCTGACGGTGATGACCATCCCGAGTGTCCTAATCGCATCAAAGCTATCTGGGAGATGCTTCAGCGCACTGGTCTCGCTCAAAGGTTCCTACTTTTCTCTTCCTTCTCGTGCTGCTTTGCTGTTAGTTGTTTTGCTTATAAGAAAGTTTTTGCCTTTCTTCCTTGTAGATGTGTGGTTCTTGGTGGTAGCAAAGCGGAAGATAAGCATCTTCAACTGGTTCACACAAAGGAACATGTTAATTTAGTTAAGAGTTTAAGCACAAAGAAGAAAGATTCTCGGAGAAACAAGATTGCTTCGAAGTTGGATTCAATATATCTTAATGGAGGCTCATCAGAAGCGGCGTATCTTGCAGCTGGATCTGTTGTGGAGGTAATAGTAATACTAGATGCATATAAATGACTTGGAGGATAGTTAACACTTAACAGTATCTCCTTGCAACTTAACAGGTGGCAGAGAAAGTTGCAGAAGGAGAATTAGATTGTGGCTTTGCTATTGTTAGACCACCAGGGCACCATGCTGAGGCAGATGAAGCCATGGGGTTCTGTCTATTCAACAATGTTGCAGTTGCGGCTAGTTATTTACTAAACCAAAGAGTAAGCACTTGTATTGACTCTTGTAATGTTATTATTTCCTTTTAACATAGTTTTAAAGTTCTTTTGTATGGTGAGTGTGTTGCCAAGCTCTTTTTGCTTTTCTTGAATGCAGCCAGATCTAGGTGTCAAGAAAATTCTGATTGTTGATTGGGATGTTCATCACGGAAACGGTACACAGAAGATGTTCTGGAAAGATCCTCGTGTACTAGTGTTCTCTGTTCATAGGTATGTGTGTTTGTGGCCGTGTGTTTCAGCGCTGCTTGTAGCCAAATTTATACCTATTTTTCATGTGATGTTTATGCTTGGAACCTGACTGGAAATGCATTTGGGACTAGGCATGATGGTGGAAGCTTCTATCCAACGGGAGATGATGGAGATTATGACAAGGTTGGGGAAGGAGCAGGGGAAGGGTTTAACATAAACGTTCCATGGGAGCAAGGAAGAAGATGTGGAGATGAAGATTATATTGCTGTATGGGACCATATCTTGATTCCTGTGACCAAAGAGTTTAATCCTGATCTTATTTTTCTTTCAGCTGGATTTGATGCAGGTTATTTTTGAAGTATTGCATGAATATGTCATCTTAAGAGTTGTTTGTCTGTTTAACCTTTTAAACCTCCTCCTCTTAAAACAGCTATTGGTGATCCGCGTGGGGGTTGTTTTGTTACACCATATGGATATTCAGTTATGTTGAAGAAGGTTTGCGTTGTGTTTAGTGTACTGATTGGTTTGGCTTGGTTCTTTAGCCCTGAGCTTCTTCAATATGTTATCTCTCAGCTGATGGAGTTTGCACAAGGAAAGATTGTGATGGCATTAGAGGGAGGGTACAATCTTGGGTCAGTTGCAAAGTCTTCACTGGCGTGTGTCCAAGTTTTGCTTGAAGAGAAACAAATTCAAGATTCCTTTGAAGAATACCCATATGAGTCTACATGTCGTGTCATAGAAGCGGTATATCATCTTATTACTAGTTGGCACTAGTTTGACAAAGACTCATATGCTTCTTTGTGCGTTTTAGGTACGCAAGAGGCTATGCGCATACTGGCCTTCACTTGCAGATGAGTTACCGTGGGAGGCAAAAACTCCTAGTAGTCCAGTTAAGCACCTTTCTCTTTTTGTCCATTTTCTTCATTGTCTCCTTAACTTTGCTTCTGCACAAACTTCTTTATTCAAGACAAGCAGTAGTACTGTAGTAGTAGCGACGACGGAGAAGAAGTTCTAGAGAGCACTTTTATTCAGGAGGTAAGCTGCTTCCCTCTCTCAACTTCTTATCCTCAGAGTCTGATGTGAGTTTGTTTGTCCGCTGAGGCTAAGCTCACAATTCTCTCCATCCGTTATAAAAAGCAAGCCGAGAGCTTGCGTGCTTCCTTGGAGGTGGCCTTGGAAGAAAAGGCGGCGCTACAGACCAAGGTGGTTGAACTGCAAGGCGAGAAGTTGCGCCTTCAAGACAAATATGCAGCGGAGGCAAAGGAGGCCGCTGAGCAACTGACGCAAGTTTCCAGCGAACTGAGAGAGGCCAAGATCGACCTTGACTTTCAGCGTGAGCTTTTCAAGAAGGCTGGCGAGGAGAAGAAGTTGCTGGAGGGACGGGTCCTTAAGCTTGAAGCTGAACTGCAGCAGGAGGCTAGCGATAAGTTGCGTCTTCGAATCTCACGAGACAGATATGCAGCGGAGGTGAAGGAGGCCGCTGAGCATCTGGCCAAAGTTCGCAGCGAGCTGAGAGATGTCCAAATTGATCTTAACTTGCACCGCAAGCTTCCCAAGAAGGCCAAGAAAGTCATGTAGTCAAAGTTAGCGTGGAGTTTCATTGCCCTTTTTGTAAATCCAAACTATGGTTACTTCTTTTTGGAGGTTTAGTGTCTCAACTACAAGTCCACACTAAACCATTGTGGTTGTAGTAAAATATGTTTATCTCAGACTGTCATTGACTGAGACTTAAGATTGTTAGGTTTCTCTCACTTTTCCCTCCAGAGAAGATAAAAAAAATCAGATTTAGAAGATGAGCTTGAGATGTAAACAGATTGGAGAGAGAACAAAAAAGGATCTCCTGTTGTGTTGAAAGCTCAGAAGATGCTATTATTACTCATGGAAGAAGTAGAACTAAATCTATAAGATTAGGCCTCATTAGAGTCTGTTGTATACCTTAGGAAACAATCTCAATCTACAAAATTATTTTCAAGATTAGCAAAACAGATTGTTTCTAGATAAAGTGTTTCATTTATGAAAAAAAGCTATAGAATCCCTAAGACTGCCATCAAATAAATATGAATAAGACAAGTCTTGACAAACATTATTTGGTAGTTGCTTCAAGCTCTTTTGGCAACATCAGTGTCATCTGCAAACATGAAAGAAGCCGCTTGACCGACCAATCAGAGGTTTTGAAATAGATAGGAGGTAATTTACCTTTGGTAGAATTTTTAGAATCTTATTCATGTCCTCCTCAAAATTGTCTTCCAGAATCCTATCAGCTTCATCAATCACAAGGCACTGCAATTTAAAGGAGCATATGTAAAGATACATATCCATTAGAACCATATACTGCACAAAGTCAAGTGATCACATTTCAACTAATAGTACGACTACAAGCCAGGCTAAACATCAAATTATAAGCCACACATAATGTAGTATTCATTCTCTAGCTCTCTGACAAAGGCGGCAAGATGAATACAGCATAATCTGATGTATACAGTTCATCTATGGCTCTTTTACTTGTATTATACAGTTCATCTCTGACCTTTCAGTATCAGGACCAATCAGTGCTGGGATTTTTAACTTACCAAATCAGTGCTGGGATTTTTAACTTACCAAACCGAACCGAAAAGTTCAGTTTTCGGTTAGTTCAAAAGTTTGAATCTGTTTGGTAAAAAAAAAATCAGTTTTTCGGTTCGGTAATCGGTTACTTCGGTTTTCTATAAAAAAAAATCAAACAGTACAATTTTAACCAAAATTCTTAGTCGAAATAACTAAAATTTCAAACCGAAATAACCAAAATTAACCAAAATTTTCCGAATTCAATTCAATTTAAACCGAAAATTTAACCGAACTAATCACAAAACAATTTTTTTTAAGCTGAACCATTTTTTTTTTCAGTTTACTTCGGTGATTTTGACCGATCAGAACTAACCGAATTTCGAACTAACCAACCAGAACTAACCAAAGAAACCGAACCCGCAGGACCAATCAATCATATGGCCTTTTAAAAATAGTTATGGAGCCCAAAGTGTAAGATAGTAGGCCCATTATAGGCCCAATAAGGCTATCATAACACAAAACCCTTCGTCAGAAACAAACTCTCCTCTCTCGTTACAGTCACCGTCTCTCGGCCAACATTCGCGCGATATTTGAAGGTACAGAGAGAGAGAGAGGTAAAGGAAGCGACTTTCTTGGTGGGTAATTGCAAAAACAAAAAATGGAGGAAGAGAGCGAAGTGGTGAAGACGTTCGCAGAGCTCGGCGTTCGCGAGGAGCTCGTGAAAGCTTGCGAGAGGTTAGGATGGAACAACCCTTCAAAGATTCAAGCCGAAGCTCTTCCTTATGCTCTCGAAGGTAATAAAGTCTTTTTTTTTAATTTACATTTCAAAAAAAAAAAGCTTAAAACTTTATGTGTGTTGATGCAGGGAAGGATGTGATTGGACTTGCGCAAACCGGTTCAGGCAAAACCGGAGCCTTTGCTTTGCCTATATTGCAAGCGCTTCTTGAGTATGTTAATAACGCTGAGCCTAAGAAAGGGCGTAGACCTGATCCTGCTTTCTTCGCTTGTGTTTTGTCTCCAACTCGGTATGTTTTTTTTTTAATTTATTTCTTAAGTCATGGTCAGACAAGACCTGTTTCATGTATGTGTGCGTGTTGTCTCGAATCTTTGCAAATTAACTGACTTTGGTAGTTATTGAGTGTTGTTAGTATGTTATGTCTTCATTAATTGTGTTTCGTCTATTAGTATTATCGTTTTATTGTAGTCTCTTAACTGGGATTCTTAGCTTCTGGGGTTAGCTTCTTAGCTTTTCTTTATTTCTCTTAAAAATGAGATATAAGAGTCGTCTTTTAGCCTAAAAGTGTAAAAAAAAAAAAAATCAAATCATGAGTTAAGAACTCCGGCTAAAAGACTGGGGTTTAATGATGCCCGGCTAAGTATCACTTGATGTTTCTTTTTGTCATTCTTATTGGATTTGGTTGTTTCTGTTCCAGAGAGCTAGCAATCCAGATTGCTGAGCAGTTTGAAGCTCTAGGATCTGATATAAGTCTTAGGTGTGCTGTGGTAAGCTCATGGTTTTAACCATGTTTTACTTGTCTTGATGCTACAATTGGATTTTAAAATCTATTTTTTTTTGGCCAGCTTGTTGGAGGTATAGACAGGATGCAACAAACTATAGCTCTTGGGAAACGGCCTCATGTTATTGTATGTTTTAGTTTGTGAATTTATTTTAATGTTTCTTCTCCACTTTGAGTCTCTTATGTTTTGAGTGTCTGCACTTGATAGGTTGCAACACCTGGTCGTCTTTGGGATCATATGTCTGACACTAAAGGCTTTTCTCTGAAGACGTTGAAGTATCTGGTATTATACTTTGTTGTTCCTTTTAGTTTTGGTTCAATTTTATATTTACTTGACGTTATATTATTCTATCCAGGTTCTTGATGAAGCAGATAGACTGTTGAATGAAGATTTTGAGAAGTCTCTGAACCAGATTTTGGAAGAGATCCCTCGTGACCGTAAAACATATCTATTTTCAGCAACTATGACTAAAAAGGTAGGAACCTTGCTTCACAATGTTGTGGTTCTGATCTATCTAAGTGCATCTATTAACGTCTTGTTTTTGGCCGTGTAGGTTCGGAAACTTCAAAGAGCATGCTTAAGGAATCCTGTCAAGGTACAGAATCACTAAATCAACATCAAGTATTGTTCAAAGTACTTATGACAGTTTGTTATGTTTATTGCTTACCTTCAGATAGAAGCTGCCTCCAAATACTCCACAGTTGATACTCTTAAACAGCAGTATCGGTTTGTTGCTGCTAAATACAAGGTTGGTAGATAGATGGATATATATAGTACAACACACACACATAACATAAGAGAGTTTGATCTTCTTTGAATATTAATAAGCTTTCTGATGATTATTAACAGGATTGCTACCTTGTGTACATTCTCACTGAAATGCCTGACTCAACATCAATGATATTCACCAGAACTTGTGATGGTACTCGTTTCATGGCCTTGATGCTTCGGAGCCTTGGTTTCAGAGCCATTCCCATCAGTGGTCAAATGACTCAGGTTAATGGCTAAATCTTCTAAAGACATCTTGACACAGGTTTAACTTAATTCTCATTATTTTTTTAAAATATTATTCACAGTCAAAGAGACTAGGAGCATTGAATAAGTTCAAAGCAGGGGAATGCAACATCTTGGTTTGCACTGATGTGGCTAGTAGAGGGCTTGATATCCCATCTGTTGATATGGTTATCAACTATGACATCCCCACAAATTCAAAGGTTCTTGTTTCTCATGGCTGAATCAATGAATATTAAGAACACACATTCATCTTCCAATCTTTGTGTCATAGGATTACATTCATAGAGTGGGAAGAACCGCTCGTGCTGGACGTTCTGGTGTTGGGATATCACTTGTAAACCAGTATGAGCTGGAATGGTACTTACAAATTGAAAAACTCATAGGTAAGTTAAGAATCTGAGAGATACATTTTATATTTGTTTTCTCATGGGATAAAGATATTTGACTATGTTTCTGTATTCAGGCAAGAAACTACCAGAGTATCCAGCTGAGGAAGATGAAGTGTTGTCATTGTTGGAGAGAGTTTCAGAAGCTAAAAAACTATCTGCAATGGTATTTTTTTTACTTTTGCATAGTTCTACAATGTAAAAGTTTATGTATTGTTTTGCTTATTTGTGGCAATCTTTGTTGTAGAATATGAAAGAGTCAGGAGGTAGGAACAAGAGAAGAGGAGAAGATGATGAAGAGAGTGAGAGGTTCTTGGGAGGTGGTAACAAAGGAGGCAACAAGGGAGATAAGAAGTCTTCAAAGAAGTTCAAACGATAAACATGCCATCTTTGTATTGTTTTGTGATAAACTCACCAAAGTTTTGATACTAGTAATTTGTATTTTTTGTTTTGCTCTTCTTTTAAAGACTCAACTTATATGCTATTAAAAGTTTAGAAGCTCTGGTCTCTGTACTTAGTGGTGCATCTGCTGCATTTTGTTTTCTTCTATTTACAGAAACCCGGTTAACTGTTACTCTGAAATCACTTTAAACTAAACAAAACATTGCATCAAGAACACAACTATGTAGTGGATTTCTTATGAAAATGAATGTTTATGAAGAAAATTCTCACTTCTTAAGAGAAGAATCAAAAATATAGAAAAGCCAAAACGGTGCTAATATCAACTAAACTCAAGTAGTAAGGCAAAGAAAAATAGACTTAAAACTACTCTCTTATGGAGGCACTACTAAATGCAAAGTCAAGATGAAGCACCACCGCGAGGCCCGCCACGTCCTCCTCCTCCACCTCCTCTTCCACTGCCTCCTCCGTTTTGAGGAACTCTTTGGTAACCTTCTCCTCCACTCCGTGTGTTTGAGCTCTTTGGTCTACCAGAAAACTCACCTCTACCATAACCTCCTCTTCCTCCTCCACCACCACGTCCTCCTTTGAAACTTTCGTTTCTGAAACCTCCTCTTCCTCCAAAGTACCTTCCCCTACCACCACCTCCACTGTTGCCTGTTACAATACATTGAAACAATCTTTCCTTATACACAAAACTCTTTACTAAACCACAAGCTTCTTCTTGATGATGTCTCTCATGCTTTTGTTACCTCTGTTTGGTTTCTTCTCCTCTAAAACAACTTGCCGATCACCAATTGTAACCGGCGAGGCCTACGCAAGTACCAACAAAAAGAGTCAGTCAGACTCTCACGTCCAAGAAAGATACAAGAAGATGCTATGGTTTTACCTCAAGTGCACTCTGCTTGCCGCTAGATGTTTCAAACTCCACAAAACCAAAACAGAAACCTTGCTGCTAAAGAATCACAAAACAACGTGTAAAGAAACCACTAAGCAAGTTGTTTTGGAGATGACAATGTAACAAACCTTATTGCTTCTGATTTGAATCCCTTCATGCTTGATACCACCAAAGCTCTTGAACACCTCTTCAAGTTGTGTTGGTGTAGTGTCAAAAGGTAAGTTTCGGACATAAATCGAATGACCATCATCTGTAAATAACAAGCAGACACAAAAAAAAAAAATCAATAACCAAAGTGACTTCATGTGCATACTCAAACAGTAAGATGAAAAGAATGTTCTGACCTTCCACATCAACATTGCTACTGTTTGGAACATTCTCTACACCTGAAGCCTCGGTTACTGCAGGAGGAGTAGCAGTTGGTCTCTGATTAGTACTAACCGGAGCTGGTCTTGGCTTGTTCCGAGCAACAACACGTGCTGGTGCTGGACTGCTATTCATCAGTTTGAGCTGTTGAAATCACACAAAGCCTTGTAACGTTTACTGTAAAAAAACAAAAAAAATTCTAAAAATCGGTCTAGACGTTTGAAAAATCGGTTTAGGCTCCCGCCTAATCAATAATCCTTTATAAATCACCTAATTACCGCCTAACAATTTTTTGAATATTACTAAAAAAACATATATGAAGCAGTTAAGACTCACAATAGAAGCATATGAATGCTTAGGAGGATCTCCTTGAGGCACTGATGGAACTTCGCTGTGACTTAATTGAGGTGGAGGCTGAATAGGCTCAGCGTCAACAACAACTCCTTCATCTTTCTCACAAGGATCATACACCTCCGCCACATTGTCAACATCTTCCTCAACAGAAGCAACTGGCTCAGGCTCCACCTCAGCCTCATGACTAACAACAACACGTTCTGACAAGAAGTAAGGAGATATTAATATCTTAACCAAAGCTAAGAAATGGCTATGCAGATTATTCGGGCATAGACATTAACAAATTATTAATTTATTTTATAAATATTGTATATGGTATTTTAGTTTTGTGAGTGTAACTATAAAATTATTTCGACGAATTATAAAACTAGATATACAACAAATTTGTGGATTTGTACTAATTTTATTGCTTAATGTAACATATTTAGACGAATTTAAATCAATTTAAACCAATTTTAACTGAATTTAACCGATTTAAAACGTTTTTAACTAATTTGAATTTTATAAAATTCATAAAAATCGTTTCGGTTAGGATCGGTCCTAACCGAAAATACAAGTGCTATATGGTAGGAGACACAGGCCGTGGATGTTTCATCGTACCTGGCTCCACAGGTGCCTGAACATCCCTGGTGGTTCCACTGTGTGCTGTCACATCTTTCTCCTCAAGGAATCTAAACACATCGTTCAAGACAAAGTAACCCTTGTCTTGTGGAGCCAAGAAAAAAGTCTGACTAAACCTCTTCCTCACGTTATCACTCCCGGTTAAGCATCCAGTCACCAAGACAATAACGCCTCTCTCATAAGACTCCTGAGCATCAGCAGTTTCTATCTCGGCCGTGTAGTCTTCATACTTCAACGACATAATCTTCTCGTTGATCGCCTGAGAACCAACAAGTTAATCTACCAAAGTTGAAGAATTTAATAGAGTTTTAAGAGCCTAAAAATCTCACTTGCATAGTTGTGACAGTGGTTACAGAACCGGTAACATCTGGTCTGGTTAACAAGCTAGAATCTTGATAGAACCGGTGAACTAAACCGGGAGATTGGTGGAGGATGTGATAGTACTGCTCCACAAAGGCACGTCCAACAACCTCAGCACCAGGGGAAGTGCTAGCTTCCTGATGTGCCATCTATATATAGACACAGTAACAGTATTATTATTATTATTATCAAAAGTTAACAAAAATGTGTATAATGTATAGTGTATCATTTGATCCTAATAGAAAGTCAACGATCTAAATAGAAAGTCTTGAGATTTTTAAATGAATAGAGAAGAAAAGTAAATGGAAGAATGAGTCAAGATCAAGAGAGATTAAGGTTTTGACCAAATCTACAAAGATTAACAATGGAAGAGATCGAAAGAGGAAGTGTAGTGTTGTACTTACCGTGATCTGAGAGATGGAGAGAGAGAGAGAGATCTGTTGCAGAAGCTACGAAACAGAGGAAGGATCGAGCGAGACAGCGACAGAGAAAGAGTGAGCGTGTGAGAAGGAACAAAACTTAGTACGGAGTTTTTAGTTCAGCTTCAGTTAACTTCGGTTCGGTTCGGCCCATTGGGCTTGTCTGTAATCTCTTTTATAGTTATATTCTTTTTTCAAAAGTCCATTATGGGCCTTGGGTTAAGTTTCTAGTGTTCTTGCAATGAGTTTTTCCATGGATATATAATATTTTGTCTATGTGTGTGACTTTCACCGGAGATTTCAGCTTAGGTGATTTGTGCCCACAAGCTTAGCCTATCATTGGATCAGGTTTTGTGATGCCAATTACCTAGTTTAGTTTACTTGATGAACTAGCTTATAATCAACATTGTCGTCTCAAATTGTTTATAGACCTTCTTTCAAAAAAATATTAATGATTTATTTAAAGATGATGATATAGTTTTAGAAGCTAGTAATTATATGTCTAACTTCTTTTTTGAAATTATGTCTTAAATTTATAAATATAATTAAATGTTCATTTTATCTTCTTTGGAGTGATTAATATTTTTTAGCATACAATTTGTTTCCGTGAGAAATGAAAGCTTGTGTTTAATTTTTTTTTTCCAATAGGTTGCTGAATTATCTTCTCAGGTCAATCAAGAAACATACAGTGATGACAATCACTTTTCTTCTGTTTTTTTTTTTTTTTGTGAATACCATGACATGAGAGGTACGGACCGAAGTCCATAATCCTTTAGATCCGAAACTACATGTACACAGTAGTTAGAATCGTCTCCAGTTGAGTTAATGACCTCCGATCATCTTTTCTTCTGTTTTTGTCCATAAAAAATTAAAATATTTTATTGTCCATCTAGCTTTCCGAGTGTTTTCATATCATCTGTTTGAAAATAATTGAAATGAATTACTAGATTTTATTCAATTTATCTTTGTTTGCATTAAAAACAATAACTATAACTTATTCAACCAATAAAAATCAGACCACAGAATAATGATGTCTACAAATAACATTTAATTTGTGTATAAAAACTTGAAAACATCACTTAAACTGAAAAATTTACTAAAACAACACTTAAAGATTTAAAGTGAAACGGAAATAGTATAAATAAGATTATTGAAAAGAATCATGTTAATCAAATTTTTCTTACCTTGTGGGTCCTTTACAACCCATATCCATAAAAGCATATCCTTGTCTTGACATGTAACTATAAACCGCGATTTTCATATTACTGTTTATCTCCCCAGTATGAAGATGCATGTATAGAGTGGTTTTGGTAATGTAACAGTAAAGCACAGAGAGAAAACGGATAGTTACACTAGTGTTCTCATGTGCAGCATACTCTGGAGGCACCTTTACTGCATCAATAATACAAAAAGGAAGAGCAGTTATGTATGTATGTCATCATGTCAGCATCAGCATCATCAAGTATATACATATATGTATATATGGGTATGTTATTTAAGTAGTTAACTAACCCAATTAACTTTTTGGTGGTTTTACTCCTTTTGGTCTTGTCTCTTACAAGGACATGTCGTTGTCTGTCTCAGCATGAGCCTTCTGCATTTACTGACGTTCGGACCCGACAACGACGGCTCAGAACCAAAAAAATATTTTCTAATTCGCTACCCTAAAATGTATTTTATTCATATGTAAGGTTATCAGTTATCACTAATTAAGTCATATAATTTAGTGATATATACACATATATCACTAATGGTGTCTAAAGGTAAACATATACTATAAGTTCATTAGTTTCCAACATTGTGGTTCCGAATGGTTATTGGATGATTGAAACACTGTAATTTCTTCTTTCAGCGTCATTCAGTTGGGTTAGTATGGTCAATGAGTTGTGTCAGTAATTTCAAAATGATAAAATAATGAACTGAAATAGTATATTTTAGTCAATCATATCTAGATCATCAACCATAATAAATATAAAAAATTTGTTTGCGCAACAATCATGTTGAAACAAGCTACAAAGATAACTATTAGATCGTTGGCACTAACCAGCCATGACAAAGTTTAATTTCTAGAAAACCAATTAATCTTTAAAAAAAGAACACAAATTCATATTTCTAGATTGGTGGCAATATACGGTTAATTAGTAACATTCTTTGTTCAGCCACCATCATTTTCACATTCTACGCAGTACGCATGGGACAACAATTAATCGACATTTTCTTCTCCGACATCTCCAACAATTGTTTTTTTTCTTACAATTCCTTAATATATATTCAATTTGAATTCAGCGGTAAGATAGAAATTCCAAAAAGGAAAGTATGTTGAAAAAGTACAGGCATGCATGTAAGCATTCTTAAAGGGGCGTAACTGGTAAGTGATAACATATAGAGTGACTTAGGGTTTCTAGTGCCTAGCTAGCTATACTTATCTTGAGAAATTAATTATAGCAAAGGAAAACAACCTGGTTAACTAAAAATGCACATGGAGAACTTATTTGAGCAGGCTGAATTTTTTAAATTTTGCAGAGCTTTGACATGATTCAGCCAAATATAGTACCAAACATGTATATTTATTTATATGCTTGAATACAAAAAAATATGTACGTAAAACGTATATGCATGTTCACAAGATCCTATGCTCGGAAAGTCGGAGCAAATTTTGTTGCAATGAATTTTGATTAAAATTATGAATATACAAAATTATTGATGCAATTCTGGATTTTAAACTATATATGTCAATATATATATAACACAAATAATTTTCATTTGTAACAACCATTGGGTCAATTATAGAAGACTTTGTATAAGATACAAAGAGGAAAGAAAAATGGTGTGATTGTAGGAAAAATCTCACTGGCAAAGACACATAGAAGAGAAAAGTGGGACACAAATCTCTTTGTGAGAATTTAAGCATTAGATGCTTTAAAGAAAAACCTACACTCTTTGGTCCATTCTCTATCTCAAAGAGAGACCCTTACTAGAAATAAAAGCATTCTCAAATCTTAACAATTTGGAATTAACAAAGTCTACATTTCTTCATCACTAAATTCAGTTGGGATTCCAACAAGTTGATTATTTAATAATATAATTCAACAATTTATATCATAAACTTTTCATGTTTTTTTAGAACTTAAACTTTATTTTACCCTTCTTCAGCTTCCTTTTTAAAATAATTTTGTGTTTAGCCGACCTCTTGTTACTATTTATTGCTATTATTCAACCGCATATGTATTTTCTTAAATGTTTTTAAATGTTTAGACATTTGCAATGGTTTTAACCGTTTGCTTTTCTCTTAAATCATAATCATCACTTTAACCATATATCGAAATTGTTGTTATTTACCAATCAAAACAAAAGATTAATATTATATAATATTCACGACAGTGATTACAAACATGGTAAGAAAATTAAATACAATTAGAGTGAACCCACGATGGTTACTGAAAAACAAATACTAAATATTATAGAATTTATGGTAAATTTCCCTATATAAAATTCTTATGTGACTCTGAGTGTTAGACGAAACATGCACATCCCCATCAGAGTATCAATACGCTACACAAATTGCGCCTCTTTTGTCCTTGTGTATAAATTCCTTTCATACCAAAATAAAACCCTAGAGATTGGAATATAATAATAAAAAAATATATCTAAATTCATTTGTCATTTAACTTCATCAATCATTATAATATAAATTCGAGTTACCAAAAAGAAATACTCTGCCTTCTTATCTCTTCTTTCTTCTTCTTCCTTCTCTATCAAACTAGATCTTCAACTAGGAAGTCAAGCTTACCAGTCTTTGATCCATGTAAGAACATGTGACATGGAATTGCTTGAATTTCAAATAAATGTCCAAACTTTCATTTCTTAGATATCAATCACAGCTAATTTGCTTTGTTTCCATGTGATTTTTTCTCCTAAACATTTGAAGAAAGAAAAATTCCATTACTTTACCTCAATTTTATTCCATTATTAGAAGCTATAAGAACTATTTATTTTCTTTTGGCTGATATATTAGTTAACTTTTTTCCTCTTCTCTTGTTTTCAGATCTGTTCTTCACATAAACCAACTAATTGAGTGAATTAATAGAGATGAGAGCAAGATACTGCGAAGAAGATGAGATTCAAGCAAATCAAGAAAGAGATCATAATCATCAATTAAATTTAAACAGCATGTTCCAGCCGCAGAATCAGCCAAGTTCAGTACCAACATCGAGGCAATGGACCTCAGCTTTTAGGAATCCAAGAATCGTACGAGTTTCAAGAACTTTTGGTGGCAAAGACAGACACAGCAAAGTCTGCACAGTCCGTGGCCTTAGAGACCGGAGGATAAGGTTGTCCGTACCAACAGCGATTCAGGTTTACGACCTTCAAGATAGATTAGGGCTGAGTCAGCCAAGCAAAGTCATTGATTGGTTGCTGGAAGCAGCAAAATATGACGTAGACGAGCTCCCTCCTTTACAATTCCCACAAGGGTTTAACCAAATGTATCCAAGTCTCATCTTCGGAGAATCATCATCAACCTCAGCAGCATCAGCATTTCCAGGTATAATATTTTTTTTTTTTTAAGTTTCTGGTATGTAAAATATAATTTCTTGGACCCGAAATCACAAAATGTAATATTATTTTCGTCTCGGTGGTTACAATCATGTGACCTCTAAGTCCTAGGTGATTTTCGAGTTGAACTAACGAGACTTAGTTTACAGGTACCAATTTAGGTTTCTTGGAAAGTTGGGATCTCGGGGGCTCTTCTTCAAGAACAAGAACAAGAATTGCTGATACTACAACAACACCGCGAGAGAGTTTTGATCTAGATAAAGGGAAATGGATCAAACAAGATGAGAATAGTAATCATCAAGATCATGGTTTCGACACTAGCCATCAAAATTTCTCTCTGACCAATCCTTACAACAACAGCAATGCTTCCTCTTACTACAACCTCGGACATCTTCAAAACTCGCTAGACCAATCCGGTAATAACGTTACTGTCGCAATACCTAATGTTCCTTATAATAATAATCTCAATTTGCCTCCTCCTCCGACAATGAGCTCTCTATTTCCGATGTATCCTTCGTTCCTCGGAGCTTCTCATCATGTCGTTGATGGAGCTGGGAATCTACAGCTCTTTAGCTCCAATGCTAATCGCAACAACAGATGATGATGGGTAACTCAACTTTGATTAGACCGTTTCATCATTAGGTGAGCTTTAATCATAATATACGGATCGTCATAGTATTGACAATGATCCAGACTCGTGAAACATTCATAAGATGTACTATACATACATATGTTATATGCATACGTATTCTTATATACTATAGTATTAAATATATTTTCTTATTGTTGGATTGTTTTACTTTTATATAAATTCCCCTTGAATGTATCTCAATTCGTACAAGTTTTCTTTATGTTTCACTCTGTCTCATTCAACAAACATGAGAAGCAACAATAGTACTAGTATACATCTTCCAAATTAGGCATGACAATGTTTTTTTTTTGATAAGTGGCATGACAATGTTACTAAAACATGAGTGCATAATATAACTATTGGAATGTAGTTAGCACATACAAAATTTGCTATTTAGGTAAGAAATTTCTGAACATATTGCTACAAATCGTGCGCTATAATGCTAAATATTCATGTAATGGCATTATTTAGGAAACTATGCTGTGCACAATTCAAATGGAAGAAACTGATGGGGTCGTTGCTTGTCATGTATCAGGAAAAAACACCAATAATTTTCCAATAATTGTATGTCCACCATCATTCAGTTTATTTACAACTACGTATATTTGTACCGGCAGACTACGAATGTATCAATAAACTATGGACATGCATATTCTACTAATAGATACAAAATTATAAGTATAGATAGGTTACTGTTCACAATGTTTAGGCGTACGGCAATATATAATGCATGCCAAGCCCTAGCCTCGTGTGTAAATATGCGTCAAAGCGTTATTTCACTGAATAATCTATGATATATAATATTGACACATATGATATGAGTCGAACCTCCTTATAGCGTCATAATACCACCAATCAGACAAATAAACAACTACTATGTAAAGGAAAAGGAGAAGTAGATGATGGTGAGTATTGGGATTGGAGGAGTCAGAGAAGGAAAGTGAAAGAAGAGAAGCAGTTAAGACAGCAACTGAGTTGCAGTCAAGCACTGATCCCTATCTTCCAATTTTAGTTCTATCTCTCTCTCTCTAAGTTGTAGGGCCATTAATCCCCAGTGGTAAATTATTGGTTTTGAAAACATAACTTATTTTCTTTTTGGGTGGTCCTTTTGGATCTTTTTTTATAAATCATGTGTTTAGATATATATGGCCACACACTTGTCAAGAGAATTCAAAGATCTGCCATTAATTATATTTTTATTTCTTCTTCTTTCATCCAAGATTCTGAATCACATATCGGTTGAAAAACTCAAAAACTAGCCGTCTAATACTTAAAGGGTATTACTGCGCTTGTTCTTAGAGATTAGTAATTCATCAACCTACATGTATATCTCAAGATTTCATGTATACGTTGCTCAAGAGAATATATACGTTTTAAAAAAAAATTGTGGTAAGATATAATTTATCTATGTTCAAAAAAAGATATGATTTATCTTAAATGGGGTATTTAATATATGGTCCATATGATTATAGACTTCATTTTCATCACCAGCATGCTTCAAAATTAAGAGAGGGAGGAAAAAAACAGGTCCACTTTATTTCATTTTCACATAATTCACTCGGTTAGGCATGCACTTCCTTTTGTTTACTCCTTTTTCTTTTCAATTCTTTTCTTGCAGAGGCTATTATCTATGGTACTTTTGTTTCCTATTTTACGTAGGCCACGAAAAAGCATATCTGATATATCTTTCCAAAGAAACCTCATAGATTTTATACCATTTTATTTTTAATTAGTATAAAGGAATATAAAAACTCGATATGGAGATCCATCCGAACCTCCTCACACTTTGAATGGCATGAATATTTTCTTACACTTTTTCTAACTAGAACTCATTAATTGGAGTTGTGTGATTTTCATAGTCTACAAGTTTATGTTGTAGTTTAATTAATGTAGAGGCAGTCTACTAATAACATCAGCTTGCCATTGGCTATAAACGTTAAATAATTTATGCATCATCTCTTAAGTTTGGTTTATAATTTTTTTACTAATAAACATAAAAAATAGATCATTGTAAACCAAAAAAAAATGATCTCTTTGTAGGAGATGCAAGTATATATATAAGTTCCAAATTAAGCCTATCCAACAAATCCACTAAACAATATAAATTATGGGATCCCACAAAACTTTGGAAGATAATTTGGGCCGGATGCATCATTCTCTTCTTAGTTGTCTACCAAGTACCAACGCGCGAAGATCACAATCACAATCAGGAAAAGGCACCCAAGATGGTCTCTACTCTCTACTCTACAACTGAAATATCTAACAGCTTATCATATCAGTCTTGTGAAAGATCTCACCTGCAAGAAGAAACTCACAAGAAAGATGAAAAGATACAGAGCATGCATTTAACAGTAATGAAGCAAACTTGACTACTTAACTACTCTTCTAAAAATCGTACTCTTTTTTTTTATAACATCAATCATACTCTTCTTTTTTTTGTTAACTAATAGAAGCTTAAGCTAGCTTTCAAATCAAAACGAATTCATATTTACATAAATATTCAAAAAAAAATAGTTGAACTGGGCCCAATGGGCTTACGAGGAACAAATGCAAAATAACGGGCCTTTAGTTTCTAGTCCACACGTGTGATAGTCACGTGCGCAAAGAAACTTTGAATTTGAAACTTGAGCCGAAACAACGATATCATTTTAATGTCCTCTCCCACTCTCTCTCTCTCTCTCTCAAATTTGAATTCTCTCTTCTCCCCACAGCTCTCCGTTCCTCGATTGGGGTTTTCTGGATTGGATCCGTAACAAGGGGCTTTTCTGGGGTTTCCGCTCCGTTAGTCGGAGGAGATGGAGGCCACGGAGTGCGTCAGGGTCGCCGTCAACGTCCGTCCGTTAATCACGCCGGAGCTTCTCAACGGATGCACCGATTGCATCACAGTCTCTCCCAACGAGCCACAGGTACACTTTAATCGCAATGTGTGATTCGATTATAAACATTTGGGGGGGGGGGGGGGGTTTAGAGAAAAATTAGGGTTTGTGTGTTATGAGTTAAAAGGGTTTTTCAATTTGTGGATTGAAACAGGTGCATATAGGGTCACACACCTTCACGTATGATTTCGTCTTTGGCAGTGGTGGCTACCCTTCTCTGGAGATTTATGATCACTGTGTTGCTCCACTTGTGGATGCTTTATTCAATGGATACAATGCTACCGTTCTTGCTTACGGCCAGGTTAGGATTTTGAGCTTTTAAAGGTTTGATTTTTCGAGCTATATGATTTTCTTTAGGTTTGATTTGAGTTTTAAAAGGTTTGATTTTTAGAGCTACATGATGTTCTTTAGGTTTGATTTGAGTTTTAAAAGGTTTGGGTTTTAGAGCTATATGATGTTCTTTAGGTTTGATTTGAGTTTTAGAGCTATATGACGTTTTTGGATTTGACTTGAGTTCAAAAGGTTTGAGTTTTAGAGCTACATGATATTCTTTAGGTTATATTTGATTTTTAGAGCTACATGATGTTCTTTGGGTTATATTTGAGTTTTAGAGCTACATGACGATTTAAGGTTTGATTTCAGTTTTAAAAGATTTGAGTTTTAGAGCTACATGACGTTTTTGGATTTGATCTGAATTTTAGAAGGTTTGATTTTTAGAGCTACATGATGTTCTTTAGGTTTGATCTGAATTTTAAAAGGTTTGATTTTTAGAGCTACATGATGTTTTTAGGTTTGATTTGAGTTTTAAAAAGTTTGAGTTTTAGAGATACATTGTTTGATTTGAGTTTTAAAAGGCTTGAGTATCTACATGTTGTTTTAAAGTAACATTTGAGTTTTTAAAGGTTTGATTTTAAGAGCTACATGATGTTCTTTGGGTTAGATTTGAGTTTTAAAGGTTTGAGTTTTAGAGCTACATGATGCTCTTTAGGTTTGTTTCATCGGTTTGATTGTGTTTTTGTTTGTTGTTATTGAAAGACTGGTTCAGGTAAAACGTATACCATGGGTACTAATTACGGTGGAGATGGAACTAATGGTGGTATTATACCACGAGTGATGGAAGATATATTTACAAAAGCGGAAGCAACCAAAGACTCAACCGAACTTCTCATACGTGTGTCTTTTATTGAGGTAAGCACATCTGTTGAGCTTGTTGTTATTTGTATATGCTTTGATTCTTATACTTGCATCTTTTAAAGCGCAGATTTTTAAGGAAGACGTTTTTGATCTGCTTGACTCGAACTCACCACCCCTCCTAAGAAACGATGGTGGGGTTCATGCCAAGAACGTTGCCCTCTCTAGAGCTCCCATTCAGATAAGAGAGACTGCAAGTGGAGGAATCACGTTAGCTGGCGTTACCGAGGCAGAAGTGAAGACAAAGGAGGAGATGGGTTCGTATCTAGCGAAAGGCTCTCTTTGCCGTGCTACTGCCTGCACAAACATGAACAGCCAATCAAGGTGAGTCTATGATGTGAATTGGTTAACCTTCATACTTGCTTAACAGTGTGCTGGATCCTTTCCTAGAATTATGATTGCTTTTGAATAAAGATGAAATCTCAGTATTAGATCAGAGTATTAAGAAAGTCTAATTTCTAAGAATGTATATGGCTATATGCTAACGTGGTGTTTCTCTCTTGCTTTGTAGTCGGTCCCATGCAATCTTCACGATCACTCTTGAACAGAAGAAAGTTTCCAGTTCTTTAGGAACGACTGAAGTTGGTGGCGAAGTTATACTATGTGCAAAACTTCATTTGGTTGATCTAGCTGGATCAGAGCGTGCAAAAAGAACAGGAGCCGATGGAATGCGCTTGAAAGAAGGTTGTCTGATATCACATCTGTCTTTGATGTTCCATATTGTTCTCTTTGGTTTAGTAAAAAGAGAAGAATGTTTAAACTGAAAGGTCTTTTCTCTATGTTTGAACAGGCATTCACATCAACAAAGGTTTATTGGCGCTAGGAAATGTAATCAGTGCATTAGGAGATGAGAGAAAGAGAAAGGAGGGAGGTCATGTTCCTTACCGTGACAGCAAGCTAACACGTTTGCTTCAGGTAATTTTTTTTTCTGTTGTTCTAAACCTTGTTCGTTGAATTATAACTACTTGTGTGTTTAACCTACAATTGTCTGTAATTAGGATTCTCTTGGTGGCAATAGCAAAACGGTGATGATCGGTATGGTTGTACATGTATTAGTTTTTTTAAACAATGAGTTTTGTATTCAGACATTAACTCTAATCTAACATTTTATTATCCAGCATGTGTGAGTCCAGCTGATACAAATGCTGAGGAGACCCTAAATACTTTGAAATATGCAAACCGTGCACGTAACATACAAAACAAAGCAGTGGTATGAATATTACAGTTCTTGCTTGTATGTATACACGTTTGATGTTTCTATTCCATTTTAATTTTGTAGGACCTTACTAAATTTTCATTTCTCGCTATGTTTAGATCAATCGAGACCCAGGAGCCGCACAGATGCAGAAAATGCGGAGTCAAATCGAGCAGCTGCAGACAGAACTCTTGTTCTATCGAGGTGACAGTGGTGCTTTTGATGAGCTCCAGGTATCAATCTGAACTAAGACAAACATATACAATTAATGCTTGTGACATAGTTTTAATAAACTTTTATAAATGTTAGATGCTCAAGCATAAAGTAACGCTGCTTGAGGCAAGCAACCGTGAGCTACAAAATGAGCTTAAAGAACGGAGAGTTACCTGTGAGCATTTATCAAAGCGTGCTTATGATGCTCAGGTTTTCTTCTATTATCATTGTGTTTGATTTGATCAACTCTTATGGGATCTAGCACTGAACACTTTGTTCTCATTCATGTAGGTTGAAAAGGACAAGCTTATATTGACAATTGAATCTGTACGCAGTGGTAAATCCTTGGATGAGATTGAAACAAGCCAATATGAGGTGTGGTCTCCTTAATTCCTTACTTTAAGTCTGTGACCAAAGATCTTTTTTGCTGAAGTTTTAAATCTTCCAGGATGCTGGTTTGATCAACAACTATGTTTCAAAAATTCAAGAGTTGGAAGGAGAGCTGTTACACGTCAAAAACTTGAATCCCACTAATTGCCAGTATAGTGATTCTATTGATCCCTTTGACGATGGGCCCCGCTCAAGTAACGTTTTGTTCCCCTCATCTAACGAGTTGGCGGATTGTGAAGACTCAGTGATCGATGTCATAGGTCAGTACTTGAGATGCTAATTCTTAGACTTTAAACACAAATTTTCTGATTAGTTGGACAACTTTTCCTGGTTTAATTAGATGATATGATTTGCGTATAAGTATACTGTTTGAGCAGATTTTCCATGTATGCAGATGAAAGCGAGTTTCAAGAAAAGGAACTTGAACATTGCTCAGTTCAAGAAAAATTGGACATGGAGCTTAAAGAATTGGATAAGAGGCTTCAAGAAAAGGAGGTACTATTTTCATTTTTTTGATTGCTCTCATCTTTTGCCTAAATATTGCATGCATATAAACTTCAAATTGTATTCATGAAGGCTGAAATGAAGAGTCATTCGAATGCTGGTACGTCTGTTCTCAAAAAACATTACGAGAAAAAGGTTCACGAGCTTGAACAGGAAAAAAGAGCGTTGCAGGTTAGTGTCACAGTGTCTTTGGTTTATATTTTAATTTGATGGAATTTTATGAACTTAATTTGATGAAATTTACATTGGCAGAGAGAAATTGAAGGTTTGAGACAGAACCTTGCTAGTATACCATCTGCCCCAGGGGATGGTGGTGCCCAGAAACTGAAGGAGTCGTATCTTCAGAAACTGAACATGCTTGAAACTCAGGTAACGCCTCTTTTTTTTTTCAGCTATACTCGTAATCTACATATGATTTTTCATGATGCATTGTTTCTTTAGGTTTCTGAGTTGAAAAAGAAACAAGATGGACAAGCTCAACTGTTAAGGCAAAAGCAAAAAAGTGACGACGCAGCAAGAAAACTGCAAGATGATATACACAGAATTAAGTCTCAGAAGGTGTTTTGTTTTTCCCGTGATCTCGATTTATGCGCATATATTCAGTTGTATAACTTATCTGCTTTGATTGTACTTTTCAGGTGCAACTGCAGCAAAAAATTAAGCAAGAATCAGAACAATTCAGGGCTTGGAAGGCTTCAAGAGAGAAGGAAGTCATGCAGGTATATTTGAAACTTGTGGCTAATTAAGAACCTTATTGATGACTTGAGGCCGTCTGTCTTGCTCCTTTAGTGAACAAGTGTCATGTCTCTATCATTAGTCACTTTTATTTGAAAAAGACGACTTATAGAAAGTGCTCCACTAGCGAATAAGTTAGACAAGTGGCATGTTCTCAGTCACTATTGAAATATAACATGTGCTTGTAGAAAGTCTCGGAGTAGTTTGGAAGAAATTTGGACTTAGTTATTCAGAAACCTCTGCCCACTCATTATACTGTATTTAAAATTTTAACCAGCTCAAAAAAGAGGAAAGGAGAAATAAGTATGAGATGCACAAACTCGTCGCTTTGAATCACAAACAGAAGCTGGTGAGCACCTTTTGTATACACTTCTAGACCAATGGTCTCAATCTTTTCTATCATCATGGCTGCTCCAAACTTGTGGTTGTAACAGGTTTTACAAAGAAAGACAGAAGAAGCATCTCAGGCGACAAAAAGACTTAAAGAGCTTTTAGAAACTCGAAAGGCGTCTTCACGCGAGACATTAAGTGAGTATCAGTATGATAACTTCTTTCTTTGTTGGTATAAATGACTAACTGAGTATCCTACTATATATGCAGGTGGTGCAGGTGTTAATGGTCCAGGAACTCAGGTAACACCCACCAAATAAAACAATACCGATGCTTTGTTTTTTCCAGTTACTGACTAGATCTGGAGAGTTTGGTGATTGGTGTTTGCTTTGAAGGCAACTTTCTAATGATTTATTTGCAGGCACTGATGCAAGCAATCGAGCATGAGATTGAAGTCACTGTTCGGGTTCACGAAGTGCGTTCTGAATACGAAAGGCAAACGGAGGAGTACGTGATTTATTGTTGTGTGTTTGTGTCTATGGCCTGATTCTATGAACACTTCCTACTAATATTTCTCAAATTAATCCTGTCAGGAGAGCAAGAATGGCGAAGGAAGTTGCAATGCTAAGAGAAGAAAACGAGTTGCTCAAGAATGCCAAGATAAGGTGAGTGATCTTGTGCATAAACCAGTACCAATTCATAATTTTTTGAAAAATACTAAACAGTTAGTCTTCTGTAACCAAAGCAGCGTTCATGGCGATACCATGTCTCCCGGTGCTAGAAACTCGAGGATTTTCGCTCTGGAGAATATGCTTGCGACCTCTTCAAGCACTCTCGTCTCCATGGCATCGCAATTATCCGAAGCAGAGGAACGCGAGCGTGTGTTTGGTGGAAGAGGAAGGTGGAACCAAGTCCGAACATTAGGTGACGCCAAGAATATCATGAACTATCTGTTCAATTTGGCATCAAGTGCAAGGTAAAATCTCACTTGATGACTGAAGCTTGTATTTTTGGCTTAATATCAGAATATGATTCCTTACTCATTCTATATTCTTCTTTCTGTCCATTGTTTGATTTAAAAGGTGTTTAGCTCGAGATAAAGATGTGGCCTGCAGAGACAAGGACGTGGACTGCAGAGATAAAGACATCCTTATCAGAGACCTGAAAGAAAAAATAGTAAAGTTTAGTAGTTTTGTTAGACACTTGGAGTTCCAAAAAGAAGAACTCCTGGAACAGGTGAAGGCACAGGTTAGTAGGAAACATCTTCTACTATTGTTGATGTCTTATCCTTTTTAGCTATCGATTTGAATTGGTTGCTCTGTTACACAGGCCTCTGCATTGGAGAAATGGGCTGCACAGGAGAGTCTAGACAGGGAGCACGAGTTGAAAAATCCTGAAGTTAGAAACTCGGTTCTGGTTAATGAGGACATGGACACATGCTCGGATTCTGAAGAGTCCGAGCATGAACGGGATGATCCTGATTTTGACGACGAGTGGAAACCTGAGCAGGAATCAGAGCGTGATTCCGAACAAGAATCAGTGATCAAGCAGAACAGGAGACGGTACTCCAAACTGGGAAGAGGGAGCTCTAGCGTGATGCTGAGACGTTCATTTGAAGAGAAGTTGGACACTGATGAGGAAGTGAAACCCATGACACCGTTTGGTGTTTGTTGCACTTGTACGAGGAAGTCCTCTTGCAAGACGATGAAGTGTCAGTGCCTAGCTGTAAACGGGTATTGTGGTCCATCATGTGGATGCTCTTCTCTCAAGTGCTCCAACAGAAACGCAGGCGGAGAGCAGAACATCTTCACCTCGGAAGAGGACAAAGAACACCAACAACAAGCTCTTGCTTCACGTGGAGCTTTGCTGCTTCGAACCGCTCTTGCTGACAAGTCAGTGGATGAGACTAATGGTAACGAAGGAGCCAAAGGAAGAAGAAAACCTCTGTCAGACATAGGAAATACAACGGTAAGTTCCTATATTTGATACTGTATCCATCTGTGTGATGAGATATGTATCCTAAATTGATCAAATTTCGTTTTCAGGGTAAGTCCAATGTGCCAAAGCCAAACCAAAGAAAGACACTGAAGAAGCCTGTCCTTCAGATTGTTGTGGACCCACCACCACCAACCTCATCTCAGGAGGAAGCTCATCCGGTGGTTTTGGATGAAGCAAACGGTATGAAACTGAAGCTACCGAGGGCGATGACGTCAGTGTCTTCTAACGGCAGCAACTTGCTGAGGGAAAGAAACGCGGACCAAAGTGTAGTAGGAGAATCAGTCAGTAATAGTGATAGGGCAAGTGGAAGTATAACTTCAGATGAAAAGGAGAACCACACTAGCCGGATCTAACTAGGAAACAAGAGACGTTGCTTGAGGAACAAGGGAATGTTGTTATCTTTATTTTAGGTATTTTGCTTAAGACCCACATACATCATTTTCTCTCCGCCTACTACACCATAAAACACTGTCAATAGGTTATGTTCCCTCTTTAAGCTGTCGTCTTCCCTAATATCTTCTGGTATTAAACTAATTTCTGATGAAACATAAACTTGATATGTAATTCAAGAAATTCTTGTATTTGACCTACATACATTTTGGTTCAGAGTTCTGAACAAAAGTAATACAAGAAAACTTATCTTAGATTTTCGTTATTGCAGACGTCATAATTGTCTATGTTTACATATAAATCTATTTTTACAAAATATATAAATCTTTTTAGTTATATAATTATATATAGGTTTTTATATTTTTAGATCTTATCATTTTATTTATCTTTACATAAAAAAATAATTTTTATAAAAAAATTAATAATTCTTAAGTATAAATTATTTTGCCACACCGCACTTAGCCTCTGTTGTCTCACCACCGACTAAGAAAGAAACAGTTTTACCGCCACTGGTGCAATGCACGAGACACTTGTGCCCCATCAGAGTCCATTGGCACGTGAAGCAGAACTACAAAGAGTAGTGGCGAGTGAAGATCACAATCACAAACTTCAACTACCGTTTAAACTACTCGCAGTGGAACATGGTTGCTCAACATCCATACCTAGACAACATCACTCAGATCTTCAGCTTCAACTACAAATCTCTCACTCCTTACGCTGGACTAAGTAAAACTAACTCACACTATGGTTCTATCTCTTCCCTCTCTGTGGTGATCATAAAGATTGATTCTTTTTGTGTTTTTTTTTGTAGATGATACGGCCATGTTATGGGGAGTGAAGTTCTATAGTGACTTTTTATCGGAAGCAGGGCCTCTTGGGAATGTGCAGTCTGAGATTCTGTTCCGTAAGGATCAAGCAACGTTTACGTTTGAGAAAGGATGGGCTTTTCCTCGTAGGATTTACTTTAATGGAGATAATTGTGTCATGCCTCCTCCTGATACTTACCCTTTTTTTCCTAACGGTGGTTTCAGGCAACAGTTCTCTGTCTTCTCCGCTGTGCTCTTACCTGTTCTTCTCTTCTTCTTGTTCTCCACGTAACCTAAGATTACTAGAGTTATGAGGCTCCGGCTGGTTTGTTTTGTATGGTAGAGGTTAATGATTCATTTATTATATAGTTTTTATTTTTCATTGTGTTCTGTGTTTGTAGATTGTCGGGAATACGAAAAAGGTTGTAATCTCTCAGATATACATTTTCAGGCTACTGTTATACTGTACATTTTAATTTATGTTTACTCTGTGATACGCAATGGTTTATATGGACATACATATCATAAACTAACTATGGTGTTCAGACTTCAGACCATACAAAACTGAGAAGAATACTCATTCTAGCAACAAGCAAAAGAAAATGGGTCAGATGTAACTTTGATGGGTCGTTTGTTAATGGGAATGTAAGTTGTGTAGCTCCTCTAAGGTTGTTAGATTGACTAAGATGAAAAAGGTTTCTAAGCTAAAGGAGATAAGTTGCTTAATATTGTGGAGAATGAAATAATGACAATGACATTGACAATGCAACATTGTTGGAGATAAATTTGCACTCAGGTTGCAGTAAAGCGTGCAATAAAAAAAATTCTCTTATATTTTAGGTGACTGAAAGTTTGATGTTGAGGTATTCTAGCAAGGAACCTCAAATATATTTTTAATTTTTTTTTCTATTTTCTATTTTAATCTTAATTAACTTCATTAAATATAAGTAGAAGTAGATTTTTTATAAATAAATAATATATACCTACTAAAATAAAAACCAGAATATTTTTAACTTATATATGGATATTTTAGTTTCACCAAGTGATTAAATCTTTAACTTCTTAAAAGAAAGTGTATCGACTTAGAGAGAAGGTTAAAAATGGTCCATATACATAATATTACTTTATATAATAACTAATTTAACATATTTATATATTTTATGTATGAATAACATGTATACATATATAATAAATTAGAATATTTAAGTAAAATATGATTTTAATAATTAAAATGATACAAAAACTAATATTGGTAAAATTATAGTTCGTAAAATGATAAATAAATAGTGTTTGGAGATAGAAACCTCATAATTTAAAGATTTGAAGACTTGTTGGAGAACCAAAAATAAATGAATTTGAAGGTTTGAAATCTTGTTAGAGATACTCCTAGAGTGATAATGAGAGTAATATAAGCTCATTAATGGAAACTTTATTAGTTGCACACTGTCACACTGGCAAGTTAGTAGCTTTTTAAAGGTGACTGATATTAAGAATCATGAAATAGTATATAAATGAATTTATAACTAATAATTCTATTTACTTTATGATGATTCACTTCTAACTATGCCTCCAAAGTTCACGTCTAAGTGCTCTTCTTACACCATGTTAAAATTTATAAAAAAATTTTATGATTTACATCATTGTTAATAATTCGTTTTTATAGATTTGAAATTCAGATCTCATGGTATATAAGCGTTAATGAACCTTCGGTTAAATGATTGAAATCACGATCAATTAGTAGTCTTTTACACCCTCATGGCATATTCTTGAAAATATTTTCATTTGAAGTGAACTAAATTCAGTCATTTTTTGGGAAAATAACCAAATATTGTTCTTTCTTTTTCAAAAGATAAGTATTGGATTGGGAATCATACTGGGTATCAATGTCACTAAAGACGACACACAAGATAGAAAGAGATGATGGACTCGCAAAATGGGGCTTTGATTAGTTGTGTAGCAGAGAGAATCTCATCCAAAACAAGACAAAGTGAGAAGTTGCTTTAGAAAAGTTTATGTGCGCTGTCGATTCCACATTTGCACCTAAACCCTAAAATTGCCATCCTTCCATAAAAGCAAAGAAAGCAATAAATGTTTTAAAGTATGTAAATCAAATATGGACGTCGATAAACTACTTACACACCACACATGGATATCTAATCGATCTTCTTTGGTTTTTCGTGTGAACAAATCATAGTACTTTTGTCATTTTTCTAACAAATGAGTTGACGTCGATGTAACACACTTAAGATTTATTTGCAGTCACCTGTCGAATGGTTTTAAAACTCCACTAGATTCTTAATACGTGTCAAGTTTTGATGATCCCAGAATTAACTTCGAAAACGGGACGTTGTTTCCCTTGTGGCAAAGCTATATAATAACTGTGGTCGACATAGTTGTTTGAGAAATCCCATCAATAATACTAATTTGCTTTTTTATCAAAAAATAGTAGTGCATTAGATGAAATTCTCAAAATAACAATCATTAAAAAAGAAAAAGTATCTTACTATATGCTCTAAACCAAACCCTAACATACATATAAAAGTTATGAAATTATTATCTGTGAATAAGTCATTGAGATATATTTTATCGTCAGAAGTAGTATAAATTCAGGAATTATTATGACCTTTAAATAAAAACATAAACATTTTTTTTTGAAACATTAAAAAAAAAACATAAACATTTAAAATCAGAATTAGAGAATAATTTAACTTTTTCTCTTTAAGAAGTTTTAGTTAAAGATGTATTATACTAGTAGTCTATCTATATAACGGAAAACTCTAAACACACTATAAATTGGCTTAACGGAAGCACTTCTAAACTGGGAATTAGCAAGACACCGTCGGTCTGTCACATCTCTCTTAGCAGTTGGCTGGGACAGATGCATATTAATAACACTTCGCTTGGATTTCTAGGAAATAGTTTTTTCATTTATGGCATGTATGAAATAAGAGAATACATCTCTTATATCATTTGAAATTGAATCTCTTTAATATGACATCACTCTCCTCTCCTATTATAGAAAAACGAGCTGGTTTACTAAGTATCATGATCATGGTCCTCTAGTAAGAATTTCGTTTCACTGTTCACAAAAAAAAAAAAACAGTTCACATACCATATGCGCACAAAATATCATGTACTGATCGTGGTACACACACACATAAAAGACAAGCGTGATGTTAAAATGGTCCTTAGTTGAGATATGCTCGTACAACAACAAGCTTTAAACGATCAATGTACATTTTCAAATTTCACAAAAGGATGATTCGATATAAACATTAATAATGAAAATTATGGGGTTATGTCCACTATATATTGGCATAAAAGTTTGACAAGACAACGTGGGATATAATATATGCGGTCTTCAGATGTGGACTTAACATAAGGTATGAGAAGAGAAAAAGATCCAAAGTTCTGATCTAAGAGGGCAAACAAGTATCGTACTAAGGAGAGAACCGAACTTATGTTAATAACAATTCAGAGAAATCAAATATGTTTGGGTACTACCCATCCATTTAGATGTTTAAGGCTCATCAACACCCAAATGGGGTCCAACTTTGGTATATACTATATAGTCTATAACACTTTTACATACATTTGATTTGAGCGAGCATTTTGTCTATGCCAAAATATTGCTTACCGAACACCCTTTAATATGATGTACATAAATTTAATTGTTTCTGATCAAACAATAAAAGGAGAAAAAAAAACACGTCCCAAAAAACAGAAAATAATAATAATAATTAAGCTGATTACTTGGATAAGTTATCAATTCTTTCACAATTTGATATTTCATTCAATTATCAATCGTACTCGCTCAAATATCTTTCAGATCAATTTATGGTGTGCATATATATCACGCAGAGGTCAGACATGAAAATTATTAATCATGTGACCGACATGAATGTTGTTTGTTAACTTCTTATCGGAACACGTTCCCTGTTCCGACACCACAAAAAAAAAACAGTTGAACCTTCAGACGAAATTATAGTTCTAATGTTTGATAATAACTCTTGTCGCAGTCTATATGCTAATCCTACAAGGATTAATTAGTGTGACTACAATAATACATTACCAATTGGTCACTTAAGATCGTTAGACGAATCTTATGGGTCTTACTATACTGTCATAC
This sequence comes from Brassica napus, assembly GCF_020379485.1. Lineage (NCBI taxonomy): Eukaryota > Viridiplantae > Streptophyta > Magnoliopsida > Brassicales > Brassicaceae > Brassica > Brassica napus. The sequence continues at coordinate 28,466,151 of NC_063435.1, read as the reverse complement.
CTAATAATTACTTCAACAAAAAAAATCATACCTAATATTTTTTATCTTTTGCAAATGAGTTAGTTAGTCAGCGATATCGTTAGTTAAAGAGGTATACGAAAATGGTAATTAGTATGGGGGCTTTTCTTTTTCTTTTTTTTTTTACATCAAGAGTATCATACGTTTGAGATTCTCTTCTCAAATATAGGCTTACTCTCTCTTTTCGGTCAAAAGAGCATCAATTGAATTATTTCTAGTACTCATAAACGAATCTTATGGGTCTTACTATACTGTTATGCATGTTGGTCCAAAAGCTCTACGCTAGCCTACAGAAAATTTCATTTTAAAAAAATTTAGTTATGCTAAATTTTTGCTGGTGTGGTTCAGCCTAGAATGTTGAACAAATTTAGTAAGCGACAACTGGACTCAACGCAAATTAAAGTATTGATAAAATATAACAAAATGTATGTTTTCTCCATGAAGCCATATACAATATATATAGTAGTTTTGCTGTCGAAACATATAAAGAAGGCATTTTATTTCCTTTAATACTCATTAAGATTTGAGTTCTTGATCTGCTTATTCTTAACCTCAAAAGCAATGTCAATAAAAGACCGTACGGTACGGAAACAACGTAAGCCAAAGGGGAGGCACAAAACAAAACTAACGAACAAGTTATCAATACAGAAGAAAAGAACCTATGAGAACTTGACAATACATCATATGGTATATTTCCCAAACAGCCCTTAACTTTATTGCAAGTTTGGTCTCTTCCACTCTATGTGGCTTTTCTATCTGTTTCCACATATATATCGTCTTTGTATTCACATCAACGTACCGTATTTATACAACATCACTTACGTCACTGTTCACACGCTTACGTCACTGTAGACTCACGCGAAACCCAAGATCCACGCTGAATCAAGTCCACACAGTAAAAAATAAAAAATTATCATTCGACACAGAAGATACCCAGAGAGAGATAAGAAAGAGATACTTTGGTCATTTCAGGGTTATCGTTTCTCTCTCTTGTTCTTGAGGTTTTGAAGAGAAAGAGAGATGGGAAGGGGTAGGGTTCAGCTGAAGAGGATAGAGAATAAGATCAATAGGCAAGTTACTTTCTCAAAGAGAAGGTCTGGTTTGCTCAAGAAAGCTCATGAGATCTCTGTTCTCTGCGATGCTGAGGTTGCTCTCATCGTCTTCTCTTCCAAAGGCAAACTCTTCGAATATTCCACAGACTCTTGGTAATTATTATCTTTTTATTTAACTCATAAACTATATATTGTATTATATATTCACATCGATCATATCCATCTGCTCTCTTGATTTTTAAATTTTAACTAGATTTGTTTTATCATTCAATTCGTACGTCTTGATCTAGATCGTCGTCAGCCTTGAAAACAAATCTAAACCTTGTCCTTGTGTGATGCATATCTACTGTAGATTTGTGAGTTCCCTAAGAAGTGGCTCGAGAAATTAGGGTTTTTTTTTGGGATTTTACGTATGTTTATTTTCCTTGTTTTACTCAGATGAAACTAGCATAAAAGTATGATTGCCTCTTTTGGTGTATGGAAGCACGTGCACACAGGAACGTACGCTTATGTATGCAAATACAATGTATAATACTTAATTAATAACATATATTTGAAAGAATTGATTGAAACAATGAAAAAAAAAAACAATAAAATAAAGCATTTAGAAGGATATGGTATAATCCAATGGACAATATTATGACGTTCAACATGTATGTAAGTTCGTACTGGTGTAAATGCGTTTTGTGTGTTTATATATGTTTGTTTGTACGATCATATACATATATTGCTTAGATAACTGAGTCAAGAGGGAAACTCGAATCTTGACATTCAATATGTACGTATATTTCTATGATGTTTTGTGGACTCACCAGTCACCATAAACCAGGTTTTATATACATTTTTGTGTTATATTCTTACTTTTAGTGATGTTTGTCAGTTTACCAAACCAGGTAACCTTTTAATCAACATTTAATGTTATGTTACACATTACAACATGTGAAATTGTAGTATGTATATTAATCAATTAATAAAGTACACTTTTATTTTTATTTTATTTCTTGAAACCTAGCATGGAAAGGATACTTGAACGCTATGATCGCTATTTGTACTCAGATAAACAACTTGTTGGCCGAGACATTTCACAGAGTGTAAGTTTTAAGATATGGTTTTACTTCTACCTGTTTATTTCACAAGTATCACTATGTTATATATCTTCGTTGTAGTAACTAGTATCTATCGTATACCAATTACTGTTGTAGGAAAATTGGGTTCTAGAACATGCTAAGCTCAAGGCAAGAGTTGAGGTACTTGAGAAGAACAAAAGGTATATTAAAAATACATTTTTAGTACTATAGTGTTTTCTATCTATTGCATATATTCAAATTAAGATTCCGAAGCAATCAGGCTTCTTCTTTTTTTTTAATAAAATCGCAATTAAACGTATTAGTTATATGTAAGAGTACCCGAAGTCAACTACACTTTGGGTTGAACATAAATGTTTACAACTTGCGTCCATAAACACATAACTTAAGGGGAAATGCATCATACAATTCATGGATTTCGTTATTCTCATGACATATATATATAGTAACACGTACCATATTGATTCAAGATGTACTCATCTTCGAGATTTCTTGATAATATACAATAATAGAGGAACTTTCTGTTTGTGTCCTGTATCCTCACAATGTTCATTTTCTGTAAGGGAATTTGATCACAAACTTAGGCGTAATATCACATAGATAGCAATGTACCATAACAACCACAATGCTTATATAATCACAAAAATGAAAATTCGCAGGAATTTTATGGGGGAAGATCTTGATTCATTGAGTTTAAAGGAGCTTCAAAGCTTGGAGCATCAGCTCGATGCTGCTATTAAGAGCATTAGGTCAAGAAAGGTAATATGAGAACGTTAATACATACAGCTACATATGAAGATAAGTTTCAGATCGAAAAGTTGAGTTCGGTTATATGAATTCGAGTGAATTTTATGATGGTGTTATTTTAAAAATTTTATGATGTCTGCAGAACCAAGCTATGTTCGAATCCATATCAGCGCTCCAGAAGAGGGTAAAGTGTCTCAATAAATTATATCATCAGAACAATGAATTTCTGTATATGTAACTTTACTTCTTTTATTTAAAATGTATCAGGATAAGGCCTTGCAAGATCACAATAATACGCTTCTCAAAAAGGTTAGTACAACTTTTTGAATTACATGGTTTTGTTTTGAGTTAAAGTGGAATTGAAAGAGCTGTGAATGAGATAATTGCCTAAGTATTTCACCTCACCAAATTTTATAGTAAAATATTATTTCAACAATATATTATCACATAAGAATATGAATATATATATCTCTGTAATTAAATTAATTTACTATAGAAATGTGTACAAGTTTTATACTACTACAATAGGAATTTTTATCAAAATTTGATATAGATATATAAATGTGGAAAAATGTATTCTATGTATGTAGTATTTACAATACCATATATTTATGGTGATTGTTAATTTGCTTGTTTTAAATATTTATTAATCCTGTAAATAAGTGATTTTAAGGATTTTGCACGCTGACTATGTAACTATTAATGTTTATTCAATTTATCTTCTTTTGCATAAAAAATAGCATTACTACAGGTAACTCAACCAATTAGATATAGAACTGCATAATACAAACAACAAATATCATGGAATTACTGCATAGATACTTGAAGTATATATCATCTATTCTGAAACAAAAAAACCTATAAAACATCAATTATAGAGTGAAACTGATAGAGTAGTTGTTTTCTATAAAAAAATGCTGAAACGTAGCTATATATAGGCGTCAATATAAGTTGTAGAACTATATATATATATATATAGATTGATCGAGTAATTGACCTAGAACATTGATAAAACATGCATATATATATCTATTGCTTTTATTATCTATTGCGTAAATTTTACTAGATGCATATAGTGTATTTGTAAACTCCAGTGGTTATTTTTATATTTGTATAAAATTTATCATAAGAACTATATTTACATAGTAATCATGTAGCATATATTAACAATGACAACACTTCTGATATGATAAGATTAAGGAGAGGGAGAAGAAAACGGGTCATCAAGAAGGCCAATTAAACCATTGCTCCAACAATTCTTCAATTGTTCAGCCCCAGTACTGTTTAACCTCCTCCAGGTCTCCTCTCTTTTCGATGATACTTCAAATTAGATTTGGAGATTGATTAATTGTGTAATATACATATCTAGATGTGAATGATTCAGTTTAATTAATTATTAAATGGGCAGAGATGGCTTTGTGGGGAGAGTTGGGGCAGAGAATGGTGGTGCATCGTCATTGACGCAACCAAACTCTCTTCTTCCGGCTTGGATGTTACCTACGACGAATGAATAGAATTATCTATATATGATAAAATAATTAATGCTTGATATTTTCATAATATATCTCAGCATTTTTATGATCATTAATTATTAATACTGATATATGTTTTAGCTACTCTTTAAAAAATTTATATATATGCAATGATGGACTTACAGTGTCAAGACATATGTACGATGTCACTAGATTCGATGCGTCTTAAGAACGAAGATTGATATATATCTTTGTGATGATCTTTGATGAATGATGATGTATTGATACTCTTTTTTTACTGTGGCACGTGAAATCAATGTATCAGTATTCTATAGTTTGTAAATGTGTTCATTCGCTAGGTTTATGAATGTATAAATTTGTTTATTCAACTTTGCTCAAATTTACTCTTATTGTAATCTGCTCAGTATGGTGCGCTTTAAAGTTGTCAAGACATAGTACCGCGTGGCACAAATGATTATTATGATTTTTGTAGAAATAAAGAAAAGGTTAGTACAAATAGACAGAAGAGATCATTACTAAATTTTTTGGTAAGTTGCAAAACCACATAATACCTTTAAATACATGTTACCAGACGAATGCATCTTTCTTTGAAAAACTCTTATAATACTATTTTTGAAATAACAAAATGTCATTAACATGAGAATTGTAATAGTTTTGGTAGATTTGATGGCAAATACCACCTGTCTTTTGACACCCCTTATTTGAGGATTTAAACATTTATATGAACCATTTACCATATTTATTCTCTTTTATTTGTTGTCTCTTACTCTATTTCTATCCCAATTTTAATTGCCTCGATCATATTTATACACGTTGGTTATTTTTGTTAGTGTTTCTAAGTCATGGCGTTCTCTATTAGGGATATATTTTGGACAGCAAAATGTGTCTTGATGCCCAATATATCCCTAATATTTCTATTCAAGTGACTTTGCTTTAGGATTTTAGCAATGAGGTACTGATTATATAAGCATTGTAATTTATACTCAAAGTAGTACAATTACCAAATCTATATACTTTACAACACAAATTTGTATGACAGAATTTTCTTCTGTACACAAGAAGAGTATGAAGATGAAAGTTGTAAAACTTTATACAACTTTAACAATATATACTCATTTACTTTTTTAATGTATAAACATACTATGATAATCGTAATATAAACACATCTTTTTGTGCACAACACTATAGACTGATCATCTATGCTGGAGAGTTCCACTGTAGAGAACATTAACAGTTCTAATCTTCTGATTGTAAATCATAGATATCGGAATCTTATAAGAGAAATTTATTATGATCTCAGTTAGGTAAAAAATAGTAGTATCATTTAGTTAATTAATGGTAAAACCTCATATTAAAAATTTTAAAATACAATGTTTCCCAATGACTTTTTCGTTTTATCTGGAAATTTACATTTTAAAATAAATTCATTGTGGTACAACTGCTAAAATGTACCTAATTAAAAAGACCAGGACTCTAAATTTCCATTTGAAATATCAGTGATTGTTATTTTTGAGGTAAAATATGTCAATGATTGTACAAGTGGATGCATTAGAATAACAAAAACATTGGATTCAATATACCTAAATAAAGAATAAATAATTGTCAGTCCAAAAGCGAAATTAACCCAAGGAAAGAAAAGTTTAACATTTTAAATTCAGAAATGTCCTACCACAACGAACATAACTACACTTTTATTGCAGACATTAATACACAGAAGATAGAACACGCATTAAGAATTGTGCAGGGGAAGATTCAGTTGACTCTTTAAAACTTACTCCCTTGACTCAAAACCAAAAAGCATTCAATAAGTCTTCTTCAACCATTTTTCTACGTTAATAATAAGGGTTTTTAGTAATTAAACCCATCAACTAAAGATTAATCGTAAAATAAATCCTCAACTAAAAATCCTATGAAATAAACTCTCAACTTTAATTCCGTTAACATATGTTACCCTCCGTTTAAAAACCGTGGGTGACATTTTAAACGGAGGGTGACATACATTAACGGTTTATAAGTTGAGGGTTTATAATGTTGAAAACTTAGTTGAGGGTTTTTTTTAGGATTTAAAAATAGTTGAGGAGTTTTATCACTAAAAGTCATTAAATAGTTTAAAAAATTTATTATCATTTATACATTTTTTATATTGATATAAGTCTTTAAAACTAATTTATAAATTTTAATACATTAATTTATCTATGAAATCAATCTTTCTATTTAGAGTAGAACACATTTTTTTTTCATGATTTCTGTTTTCCGGCTCATGAAATATCAGTGATTGTTATTTTTGAGGTAAAATATGTCAATGATTGTACAAGTGGATGCATTAGAATAACAAAAACATTGGATTCAATATACCCAAATAAAGAATAAATAATTGTCAGTTTCCCGTCCAAAAGCGAAATTAACCCAAGGAAAGAAAAGTTTAACATTTTAAATTCAGAAATGTCCTACCACAACGAACATAACTACACTTTTATTGCAGACATCAATACACAGAAGATAGAACACGCATTAAGAATTGTGCAGGGGAAGATTCAGTTGACTCTTTAAAAATTACTCCCTTGACTCAAAACCAAAAAGCATTCAATAAGTCTTCTTCAACCATTTTTCTACGTTAATAATAAGGGTTTTTAGTAATTAAATCCATGATTAATCGTAAAATAAACCCTCAACTAAAAATCCTATGAAATAAACTCTCAACTTTAATTCCGTTAACATATGTTATCCTCCGTTTAAAAAACCGTGGGTGACATTTTAAACGGAGGGTGACATACGTTAACGGTTTATAAGTTAAGGGTTTATAATGTTGAAAACTTAGTTGAGGAGTTTTTTTTAGGATTTAAAAATAGTTGAGGAGTTTTATCACTAAAAGTCATTAAATGGTTTAAAAATTTATTATCATTTATACATTTTTTATATTAAGCCTTTAAAACTAATTTATAAATTTTAATACATTAATTTATCTATGAAATCAATCTTTCTATTTAGAGTAGAACACATTTTTTTTTCATGATTTCCGTCCTCCGGCTCATACTTTCCCCTATCCCACCCCTCCCCTCCTCCAAAATAATGCATGATTATTTTTATTCTCATTGATTTTTGAACAAATACGTTATATTTTTGTTTTCTTAATCACTAAAATAATATATTTGATATATTATTTTTGATTTATTGTATTACTTTATGTTTGAGTAGAATCACGAAGAATGTTAGATTATTTTATCCTAACAAGTAGCAAAAATTGTAAAAACTTATGAAATCATTGTGAAACTGTATAAATCATATGTAAAAGTATTAAAATATTTATGAAGCTTTATAAATCAGTTATACAGTAATGTTTTAAAATTTATAAATTAGTTTTAAAGGCTTATATCAATATAAAAAAATGTATAAATGATAATAAAGTTTTTAAACCATTTAATGACTTTTAGTGATAAAACCCCTCAACTATTTTTGAATCGTCAAAAAACCGCTCAACTAAGTTTTCAACATTATAAACCCTCAACTTATAAACCGTTAATGTATGTCACCCTCCATCATGGTTTTTAGACGGAGGATAATATATGTTAACGAAATTAAAGTTGAAGGTTTAGTTCACGGAATTTTTAGTTGAGAGTTTTTTTTACTATTGATGTTTAGTTGAGGGGTTTAATTACTAAAAACCCTAATAATAACGAAAAAATCAACTATTCTACTATATATATTATTAATGTAAATCTATATATAAAACACATGTAATCTCAAGATCTGTCCTCAGAAAAATGGGTTTCCTCTCTTGTTCGATACTCTAACTTGTTCTCGTTCTGGAACTACGAGTACTTGTCGTTTTGTCTCAAAACATCATCAACGGATCTGTTCCTGTCGGAGAATCTCTGACGGCTTTAGATCCCAGCAAATCTCCAGTTCATGCCTTAGGGTTCCGCAAGATCCAACCCAACGGTGGTTTCTATAACGGAATGAATGTAGAAGTAAATAGTTTGTGTGTCATTATGTACGGCCAATAGGCTCCTTATATACAAGGTTGAGAGATCCTAATCTCATAAGGAGATAGAGTAAATACATCATTATCTAGACATTAATAGGATTTATCTAAATCTCCTAGTAGTTATCATATTACTCCCCCTCAAGTTGGAAGTGTGAGATGTCGAACACCTAACTTGGACAACAAATCTTCAAAGAGTGGTCGAGGTAGCGCTTTAGTAAGGATGTCTGCCAGTTGATTCTTCGAGGTAACATGTTCTGTAGTGATGAGCTTCTTTTTAACAGCATCGCGCACGTGATGACAGTCGCGCTCAATGTGTTTTGTACGTTCACGAAAGACAGGATTTGCAGCAATATAAATGGCTGACTTGCTATCACAAAATAGGCGCATAGGAGTAGGATTTGGCATACGAAATGATTCAAAGAGCTCCTTTAACCACTTCAATTCCTTGACAGTTTCAGACATAGCACGATATTCAGCTTCTGCGGATGATAAGGAGACATTATCCTGTTTCTTGGCCCGCCATATAACCGGAGAGTCGCCAAGGAAAATGATATAGGCACTGATAGAACGTCGTGTAGCAGGACAAGATGACCAATCCGAATCACAATAAGCACTAATCTGGAGGGAGTCGTTGGCTTTTAAGAAAATACCTTGACCCGGACAGCCTTTTAGGTAACGAACAACTCGGAGAGCTGCCTCCCAATGAGGCAGGAGAGGTTTCTGCATAAATGTAGATAGAATGTGCACGATATAGCCAAGTTCTGGTCGAGTGTTGGTCAAATATATCAGTCGACCAACCAATCTCCGGTACTGCCTTGCATTAGCTAGTGGACCAGTGGCCTCTGCCAGTTTGTGATTGAGCTCCACTGGTACATAGCACGGTTTACATCCCAATAAACCAGTCTCAGCAATAATATCCAGGGCGTACTTTCGTTGAGACAAGTAAAGACCAGAAGCATTGCGAGCAACCTCAATTCCCAAAAAATATTTAAGTTTGCCAAGGTCTTTCATACGAAAGCACCGTTGCAGATAATCTTTGAATTCTTGTAGAGCAGTAGCATCATTGCAGGCTATCACAAAATCATCCACATATACCAGGATGTGAAGAATTACCGATCCTCGTATCTTTGAGAACAGAGAATGGTCAGCATAATCATGAGAGAAGCCAAATTTTTCCAAGTCATCCGATAGTTTAGCATACCAGCACCGTGGAGACTGTCGTAATCCATATAGAGACTTCTTTAGTCGGCAGACTTTAGTTGGATCTGAGCTAGTGAAACCTTGTGGGAGTTTCATATAAATTTCTTCCTCTAGATCCCCATTTAAGAACGCATTACTGACGTCCATCTGATGTACTAACCATCCATTCGCTGCTGCTAATTTAAGTATGATACGGACAGTTGAGAGTTTGGCAACAGGGGCGAATGTTTCAGTAAAATCCTCTCCTTCTGTTTGATGATTTCCAAGAACCACAAGTCGAGCTTTGGGTCGTTCCAGCGTTCCGTCAGCATGATATTTATTAGAATATATCCACATGTTTCCAAGAGCTTTCTTTCCAGGAGGAAGAGTAGCAACCTCCCAAGTATTAGTTTCTTCAAACGCAGTGACCTCCTTACCCATAGCATCGTTCCAAATTTTAAGTTTAACTGCCTCTTTAAAAGACTTTGGAACCTCGTCGTGAACAATAGATGCCATGTATGCTCGATGGGTATCTGAAAACAAATGGTCAGAAACATAGCTAGAGATAGGATACGGAGTGTTACCTGAGACCGTTCGTAGAGGACCATGATCAGGTGAGGAGAGATCGTGAGAAAGTTTATTATTTTCCTGTTGTACAGAGTGTGTAACATAGTCCTTGAGGAGAATAGAAGGAGTCTTGTGGCGCAAGCCACGGCCAAGTATCTCAGGTATGCCTGGTGAGGGAGCATCGGCTTGTTCAGACGAGGTATATGGACGTGGAGAGGATGGTTCAGGTGTATTATTGTGTCTGGAAGGCTCAGTAGTCGTAGAAGGCAGGGTAGGAGTAGTAACAGGGATCGTAGAGGGCACAGGAGGAGAAGTGGGAGTAGCTTCGTTCGTAGTATTAGGAGGAGTAGTCATAGGTGCAGGCACAGCTGGAGGAGATGGCAAACTCCCCCTAGATTCATCAGCAGGTGAAAGCCAATCATCAATTGATGCATCATAGTAGTTGATAGGTGGTCGAACGTAATCATCAGAGTCGACTCCAGGAAATTTTGACTCGGAGAAAATCACGTCTCGACTAGTGAAAAAATCTTGTGTATCCAAGTCATATAGATTCCATGCTTTCTTGCCATATGGGTAACCAACAAAAATACATTTTCTGCTACGATTACCAAACTTGTCCTTATCTCTGGACCGTCGGTGTGCATAACACAAGCATCCAAAAACTCTAAGTCGATCAAAATCTGGTTTCTTGTTAAACAAGAGCTCGTATGGTGTTTTACCATGTAAGACCTGTGATGGCGTGTGATTGATCAAGTGAGCCGCCGTTAGTATGCTCTCGCCCCAGAAAGTAGAAGGTAGGCGTGCTTGGAAGAGACATGCTCGCGCTACATTGAGTATGTGGCGATGTTTCCGTTCGACGCGGCCGTTTTGCTGAGGCGTGTCGACACAGGAGGTTTGATGCTCAATGCCCTGTTTCTTGAAGTAAGACGCAAGACACATAAATTCAGACCCATTATCAGTCCGTATCTTCTGAACTGGTCGATTAAACTGGCGTTGACAAAGGGCAAAGAACTGCTGTAAAAGACCAGATACCTCTGACTTCTCAAGCATTAAATAAATCCATACGGCTCTAGAGTAGTCATCGACGATGGTTAAAAAATATCTTGCTCCACACGAAGATGGAATACGGTAAGGTCCCCAAACATCACAGTGTATCAAAGAGAATGGAGAAGAAGTTTTATTTGAACTATCAGGAAAAACACAACGTGTTTGTTTGGCCCTAAAACAAATCTCACAAGACGTAGCTTGTTCTGAATCAAAAACTAAGTTATCTAAAAACGGTAAGGAAGATAAAACTCGGAAAGATGGATGACCCAGCCGTCGATGCCAGAGTTCTGAGGTAGAAGAATTTTTCAACACAGTTCGGTGGACACTTGCAGCTGTGACTCCAGTAAAATAATAAACTCCCTCACGTTCTTCACCCGTTCCAATCAGGGTCTTCGTAAAACGGTCCTGCAATACACACAAAGTATCAGTAAATATAGCTATGCATCTTGTTTGTTTAAGTAAACACGACACTGAGATCAATGTGCAGTTGAAATCAGGAACAAATAACACATCAGTCAAGTAATAGTCACGACTGAGTTTAATAGTGCCCTTCTTCTGTGCTTTAGAATATCGTCCATCAGGAAATCGGATTGACGATGGTAGTATGTCAACAACATCGATTAGAAGAGACAGGTTTCCTGTCATATGATGCGAAGCACCTGTGTCAATGATCACATCACTAAATATAGGTTTACCAGCTAGTTTCTCAGTAGAGATGCTAAAAGTTTGCTGAGAAGATTGAAGGAGATGAATGATTTGTGAGATCTGGTCGTTGTTGAGATTGTTTAGTGGTGCAGACGTTGCATTGTTGGTCACAGCTCGGGTATGATTAGTACGACCACGACCACGACCTCTGTTTCCAGTATTAGAGAACCGGCCTCCACGTCCTCGTTGGCCAGAAACATTTGCTCCAGTAGTCTTTTGTAGTTCATACCACCACTCAGGATATCCGTGAAGAAGAAAACATTCAGTCTGGTCATGACCTGTTCGAGAACAATGAGTGCAGAGTCTGTTTGGATCACGGCTTCGGGGAGCTACTGCAGTTGATGATGAGTCCTGTTTCGGTGTCTCAGAATGGACAGAGAATCCAATAGCGTCATTCTTAACTTCTGTAGTACGAGCGGAGTTGTTGTGTTGCTCTTCCCGAAATATGCGTGAATAAACATTGTTCATATCAGGTAGAGGATCTTCATCAATAATCTGAGATCGTATAGTTCGAAAACGAGATTCATCGAGTCCAAAGAGGAATTTGTGAACCCGAATCTCTTCTCGTTCTTTTTCAATATCTGGTGCAGCTTCGCAGGTACACGCACGAGTTGTCGCAAGATTGTCAAGCTCTTCCCAAAGTTTGGTAAGCCGACCATAATAGTCTATAACAGATTGGCCATTCTGTTGACATGAACCAATTGCATCGCGTAACTGATGAATCCGAACTCCATTGCGGACAGAGAAGCGACGTTGTAGAGTCTCCCAGAGTTTATGAGCATCCGGAACAAAGGTTACTGTCGAGCGTATTTTAGGATCAATGGAAGTTCGTATCCAACCAACGAGCATAGAGTTCGTTGCAAGCCATCGAGAGAGGTCAGGTTCAGTCGTTGGTTTGAGTATTGAACCATTGAGAAATCCAAGCTTCCGTTTGGCTTGAATTGAGTTAGAAAGTTCAGTGGCCCATTCTGTATAGTTATCACCGCGAAGCAAGACGGAAGTGATGAGAGCTCCAGGGTTATCAGATGGATGAAGGTAGTACGGAGAGGAATTAGAGAGTTCTGTAGTAGTAATCGCCGGAGCTGGCGTAGAAGATAAAGTAGAAGTAGTATCCGCCATATTCCTTTAGAAACACGGCAAGGAAAAAACGTTTTTAGGTCAAAGAATCTTTCTGCTCTGATACCATATAACGGAATGAATGTAGAAGTAAATAGTTTGTGTGTCATTATGTACGGCCAATAGGCTCCTTATATACAAGGTTGAGAGATCCTAATCTCATAAGGAGATAGAGTAAATACATCATTATCTAGACATTAATAGGATTTATCTAAATCTCCTAGTAGTTATCATATTAGTTTCAATCTATCCATATGGTTCTACAAGACTCCCAACACAACCATCGTGTGGCACGCACAAGATGTCAACAGCACTAGTGGCCTTGTCCCTGCTGGTTCCAAGGTTACACTAACCGCAGATCGCGGTTTGGTTCTCGCTGACCCTCGAGGTCAACGGCTCTGGAGTTATTCACTGAATCCGAGTAACGGTTCTGTTTAACAAGTGCGCATGACCGACGCTGGAAACTTCCGCCTGTTAAGCAAAGATTCCAGTAAGGATTTGTGGTCGAGCGTCGATAATCCCACAGACACTCTGTTGCCAATCAGGTGAGTTAAATCACCCCGGATCCCATCTCGTGTTCTCTATATCTTAATAGCTAAAGACCATTTTTAATAAAAGTATATATTATTTATACAAAAAATATTTTATTTGAATGTATTTTTATTTTCATCAAAAAATATTATAAAAATATAATTTTATATAACATTAAGAATAATCTTTAAAAAAATAAAATTTAATAGTATTAAATGTTTTTTTTGTCTTATAAAATCCGTTCAGCGAAAGATCCAGAATCTGAAACTTTTTATACTAAAACTACCAAAATTTTAGGATATTATTTTCTGACATTAAAATGAAGTTTATAAAATTATTGAGACCAGTGATGGTGACTGTGTGCCGAGGTTTGAGATGCAAACTTGTCAACAAGAGAATACCGAAACCAACGTTGGTGTTAATGTTTAGGAGCCTATTCGTTTTGTCTTGAAGGATCCAAGCATATGGGATCGTCTATAAAGGAGTTTTAAAAGTTGTAGGCGATTCTCAAGTTACCGTGGCTGTCAAGAAACTAGACCGAGTGGTTCAAGAAGGCGAGAAAGAGTTTAGAAACGAGGTTATAGCGATAGGTCAGACGTATCACAAGAATCTTGCGAGGCTCATTGGCTTTTTGCAACGAAGGGTAGAGTCGTTTGATCGTCTACGAGTACTTACCGCATGGGACGCTTGCCAGTTTCCTTTTCAAGCGTCCAAGACCTAACTGGAAAGATAGAAGGAGAATCGCTGTGGAGATTTCACGTGGAATCTTGTATCTACATGAAGAATGTTGTGAGCAAATCATACACTGCGACATAAAACCGCAAAACATACTTCTAGATGAGTCTTACAGTCCACGCATCTCGGACTCCGGTCTAGCAAAGCTTCTGAGGATGAACCAAACGAATACTCTCACAAACATCTGTGGAACCATCGCGATGGAGTGGTTCAGGAACAATCCCATTTCATCCAAAGTAGATGTATATTGCTACGGAGTAATGCTTTTAGAAATCGTGTGCTGCAAGAAAGCAGTTGATCTTGAGGATAACGTGATTCTCATCAATTGGGCATATGATTGTTTCCGAAATAGGAGGCTGGGTGATCTTATGGAAGACGACTTAGGTGATGGAGGATATGGAGATGGTAGAGAGATATGCGAAAATAGGGATATGGTGTATACAAGAACCAGGAATGAGACCTAACATATGAACTGTAACGCAGATGCTTGAAGGTGTGGCTCAAGTTCATTATCCTCCAAACCCTTCTCCTTATAGTATATTTTCTTGTGAAGAGTATCTATCTTGTGGTCCGGTGTCACGTGTTTGATTTTTTCCCCTTAAGAGATGTATACTTTTCATGCCACTCAAGTAACATCAATGATAGTTAGAATCCAGGGACTTGGTTGGTTTTCAACGAGTCAGGCTACATGTATGTACTAGTATTGAGAGACAATTTCAACGAGATTCTATGTCAACAAAAAAGATACCGCATTGTCCAAAGACTTATCACCGAGCCGTTCTACTATCATCGCAAGAGGCAGTGGAGCAATAATATTGGATGGTCTCTGGCTTGGTCAGAGCCGGATAATATATGTGCAAAGAGATTTGGACCATATGTTGATGCCAATGAGCTTAGGAATCTAGCTTGTGGGTTTAATACTATCTGCATTTACCAAAGGCCAAAATGTGAATGGGCTGAAAGGTTCTTGTAGGTGGATCCGAATAACAAGTTTGGTACTTCAAGATATCGTGTCCTGTGTCCATCTCTATATTCTAGGATTTAAAGTTCTAATGTTTATTCTCCAAGTACAGTTGTGACTTGTGATGATTACAAGTGAAACTTTTTTTTTTGAAACACAACTGTACAAGTTAAACTATAATTGGTTATATCTGTTTACATATGCGCATCGTCCATACTCCATGGCACATACCACATCAGAAATTTCTAGATTGTTCTCTCCTTTTTTGTAATCGAAAGTTAGATACTTTATTAAAAATTTGATAGTACTGTATACTCTCTTTTTCTCTCGTTATTTATTTTTGTATTTTGCATTTGCATTCATTTTTAATAATTATCATTTTTAGTCAATAGTTGCGGAGGCCAGCAAGTGGGGTATGTTTGTCCACATGCGGCCGGCCCATATAAAGCTGTCTTGTTACTATCCTTACTTTCTAGCCATTTGTGGCAAAGAAAATATGCTACTCATTTGTTCTTGGAATCTTTTTCTAAAAAGTCTGTAATTTGAATTTGTTTTAAAGTTTTTTTTTCGTCTGAGACATAATTTCATTCTTCTCTTAGAATTACAACCTTTCCAGAAATAAGTTAAAATTTAGGAAAATGTTTTCGGTGGGCTTGAGATTCATTGAGAGAGAGGCACCCCAACCAAGTGTTGGAGAAAAAAACAGAGACAAAAACTTCAAAACAAATATATACTGCCATCGAATTTAGGTAGCTTATTAGAATTTCCTAAAACGTGCACTTCAATGTTTTCTAGGTTTGAGTTGCGCAGTTGAGGAAAACTAATAAACCTATTTGTTACAAACAAAAATCAACAAATATTACTACATCAGTATAAGTTATTATCCCATAATGTCGATGTTTTCACATTATTATTTTTCTACAGTAACTATACTTATTCTACGGAAGAAAAGTTGAATCAGAATTGTCTTATAATAATTTGGCCGTTTTATTGGTTAAACTAATACCATTAGAGGAAGATCTACTTAAATTACGTGTAAATATAATATTAATTTCAGCACATGTATGTATGGGTTCTTTGTTAATTTGAAATATCCACCAAGTTCAACGTTAGTCCAACGTTAATTAGACAAGCATACATGACGAGTGTTATGAAGTCTTTTTTAAACTAAAGTTTTAACAGAAAAACTATAGTCTTAACGTCAAAACACGTTTTATTGATGAAATGTAAGTATAAATATCACATGAATGTGGAGTTACCGATATGGTTTACAGAGTCAATATAAGTTTGTAAATATTTGCTGTAAAAAAAAAAAGTAACTATAAATATCACATGGAGACGAGCTGGAGCACAACTTTTTCATGATTTTATTTCATTTTAGGTAGCCGAATAAATTAGGCATTCATATTGATGCTCTTACCACAAAATGTAAGATGAGAACATCGTCACAACAAGCTGGACAGTAGTCTAATTTTGTCAGAGGATGACGATGATATATTATTGGCGCTGTATGTTCATGTGATATACTTCTAGTAGCGAACATCAGTTACATTGTTATAGCAAACCGAAACTTTTGTATATTTAAACCCTTTCGAAATATTAATAAAAACATTTTTATATGTTTAACGCTTTTTTAGAACATTCATTACCGTTAATAATGTTTGAAGGAAATACTTTAGTCTCGTTTTTCATCTATATTGTGTACGTTGGCTCTGATCATCATGTAAATAACACAATCCAACCACTACTTTGTGTGGTTTAGAAATATATACTTCATTTTTAATTAATATACGAAAAAAAAGAACGAGGGGCTTTGTACCTGAGCAAGTGGGGAAGCATGAAAGTTTAATATTTTAATCAGATCATGAATCAAAATAATTGAGATACCAATCGTGTATGTTTTGTAGTTATTGGTACAAATACCTGACTTTATTCCAAATCACCTATATGTATTATTTGAAGCATTATGTAACATTACATCTTGCATTTCATTTAGAATCTTGATTTACTTTTATAGATTTACATATTTCGCTTTTACCCAACTCTCTTATATACGTCCTCCTTTAGTGTGTTATATGATTTGAAAAAGTAAAATTTTATAACATTTGAATGGATTAAATGACAAAATAATCGGGTTTAAACATACACGTACAGGTGAAACCCAGACAAAATAAGGTTTAGAGAAGATACTAGTAGGACATCACCTACACAAGCAAAGAAAACAACACTGAATTTAGTAATATCTCTTTTCCTCATTGAAAGAGAGGTTTAACAAACCAATCCTGGGGACGACCTTGAGCGCAAACGTAATTACACTATACATGTTTTGATATTCAATTAACTGATTAATTAGTCAGATATAAAAATAAAAATAAGAACAAAAAGGTACCTGGATAAGCTAGATGTCGGATTTTAGTCGAATTTAGTTAGCTTAAACGTTACACAGGTATGTTTTCTTGAACAGTAACATACATCTTATTGAGTCTACGTGTAGACCTACGTAGATGTTTATGTCATAGATATTGAAGTTTTCTACATGGGCAGCTTAAGTTATATATAAATCTAAATGCTACTCGTAATCTCGTATAAATGAGTGTAACTTAATGCCATGCCATAGTAATAATATGTATATCTTCAAAGATAATGCGTTCACGTTTATCTGCCTTCAAAAAGTAATCATAATAGACGACCCACGTTATCTTGTCATATTGGATGTGGGATTCACGTTTTCGGGAATATATATTGCAGCCTAGCAGAAGAATTAAAAGAAAGAAAAAAGAACGGAAAAAAGCACTTTCAGTTATTGATCTGAATAAGACAGGTTACTTTACACTAAGTTCAAAGTTAATAATTCTAAAGAGTTTAATGATCGTGATAACTTAATTTTGGAGATTCTGTATGTGTGTGAGTGTTGTTACTTGTTAGCTTGGTGTGGTAATGTACGAAATGGATTAATTTCATAAATTATTAAATAAATTCTCACGTATAGTTTAGTTTTTAGCAAAAAAAGAAAAGAAAAGAAAATGTATATGTAGTTAGGCTAAATATATAATTATTTCAACCGAACGACAACTCAACTCATGTACTTTTTTCTTACTCGCATGAAATAATGTTAAGCAGATCTTTTTAAAGTTTATTTGTTTTAGGAGGATTTTATAAGGACAGAATTTAGGTTCACCCTAGGAAGATTTTTTAAATTCACCTTATCCTTTATAACCAATCAAATTTCCACTTAAATTATTAATTAAAAAATATTAAACTAAACAAAAAATAGCTACAAAAAATAAAAATGCTAATTTTAACGACGCTAACGCTTCCAGCGAATCCCTAAACCCTAAATTTTAAATTCTAAACCCTATACCCTAAATTCTAAACCCAAATCCAAACCCCTAAACCCAAACCCTATACCCAAAACATTTGTATTTTGGTGCACTTTTAGTAGCGAACATACCAATTTAGTTTGTTATAGCCAACCAAAACTTTTCTCGTTTCAAACCCGTTCAGAAAATAATTAAAAAACACCTAACTGGTTGTTTTCGTAGGTTGTTATAGTAGTGATCTATCAAATGAAGATGGGTTTTGCACAAGCTGTTTATATATATACTAGGTTAAGATCCGCGCATTGCGCGGGATGAACATTATATATAAAAATTATTTTATGTATTAAATATTTTTACAAATTATAAAATAATAAATATATATTGAATAATTAAAAGTCAGTAAGTATTAGATATATAATTAAATTGGTGTGAACATATAAATCAATTTTATTAATCCAAAAAATATTTTTTTATATTTGATAGGATATGTAATTAAATTTAAATGATACTAACATACATAGTATATTTTAGTATATTTTTAATATTAATGTCTATTAAATGATGATTTCTACTCATATATTTTTTTGATCATTTGTATCTTGTAAAAAAAAAATTAAATTACTCATAACAAAATTTTTATTGTGGGATTAATAGTTTTAGTAATTTATATTTTTTAAAAATAAGTTGTCAATATTCGTTCAAAGCTTTTATCAAAAAAACTGTTCAAAGTAAATTTTGAAACTAAATTATTTATGTATTTTATATGGTTTATAGTTTAATTTAAAATGATATATATATATATATATATTAAAATAATTAGTTAAATTAGACTTTTTACTTATATAATTTTGTAATCATTTGTATTTCTTCATAACATAAATTTTAAACCATGGATCACAAAATTTGAATGTGAGGTTTTTAACAGTTTTAGTAATTTATAGTCGTTTTTAAAAATTCAAAATATAACATATACAGAAAAATCTAAATTTTTATTATATGGTTATTGTGGTTGTTTAATTTATTTAATAGTTTTAAATTAAACAAATATGATAGAAGATACACTAATTTTTTTTATCAAATCTTTATTATTCAAAATTATTAATTGTCATATATATTTTAGCCACATTAGGTAATTTCGTAAATTTTATTAAAGGAAATAATAAAGTACATTATTGATGAATTTATTGTTAGTTTAATAAAAAGTTTATTATATAATTAGATGGACCAACATATTTCTCTAATGATTCTAAGAATCAATCTAATGATGACATGTGGCTACAAAAAGAAGTTGTAATGCTTCTCAAATAATATATAGGGGATGTCTGTGTTTCAGTTTGTTATTACTGTCTTTGTAATTTCTGCCAAACTTAAAATAGTAACATAATTACCAAAATATTCTCTGTTTAATGCTTATATATTTGGAATATTCATCACCGGTAATTACGTTTGAAGAAATACTTTCATATATTTTTCTCAATGCATGCTTTTTCTTTTTTCTTTTTCTTTTTTTTTTTCTGAAAAAGGCTTTTCTTAATGCTTTCTTTCTTGTCTCAATTTTTTTTTTGAACTGATAAGTGTTAAGCCCGGGTCTATTAAAGACACAAATCTAACTTCTGGGTGGAAAGTGCAATTCATAGATGGATCATTTCCCGGATATTCAAATGGACCGTAAACATGGATCCATATCCGTGTGGTCATATGTCGAACTAATAATTTCGTACTACAGAGAAGTCAATCCCTTGTCCGGACCAACATGATAACTCTCCTTCTAGTAGAAACCATTAGATCACCATGACGTGGTTTCTCGTCTCTATTTTGTACGTCGGCTCTGATCATCATATACATAATCTAACCGCCACTTTGCGTGGTTAAAAAAATAAAATATACAAAATGAAGAAGGGGATTTGTACCTGAGCAAGTGGGGAGGCATGAAAGTATATTATTTAAAATCAGATCATGAATCAAAATAGTTGAGATACCAATCGTGTATGTTTTGTTTTTATTTTCTTCTTTTCAAACATTTGTTTTATTATGAGAATAAACAGAGTATGTTCTGTAACTTGGTACACATATGTGATATCTATCTTATTAAAGTAGAAATAGTTTTAGTATTTGTTTGGAAACATGTATAGTAGTAAAAAAATAAATATAATGTTGTTTGAAAACATAGATAACAAGTAAGTTAAATAAAAAAGTAATAGGCTTATGCTATTAAAAAATTAGAAGTTTATTACATAAAATATTAAAAAGTAATGGACTTATGTTACTTGATATATATACATATTCAAATCAAAAACTGATTTATATAAAAAAATTCATTGAAAATTATACATATATTCAAAAATTGATTTTTACTATCACATTTTCCAATAACCATTATAAAAATGTTTTCAATATATATATAAAAATACAATACAAAGCCCAATTTCAAACACCAATTTAAATTATGTTTTTTTATATTTTACATTGAAATTTAAAAATATAATATATGAAATTATTTATATGATTGTACGTATAAAATTAATATTACCTATTTGATGGTACGTATAAAATACAATTAATTATATAATAACACATATTTTTGTAACCTATGACGACACATATAGGATATATAATAGTGATTAGGGGTGGGCGTTCGGGTTCATTTTCGGGTCTGTTTGGGATTTCGTGTTCGGTTCATATCTTTGAGGATTCAGTTCGGATTTGGATAATTAATTTAAATTATTTAAAAAATTTTAAAATTTATTATATGCTTTAATTTTTAAAAAAAAAAATCTATAAACATTAGAATATATTACATATAAATTTGAATAACATATACCACAATACATAACTTAACATATAAATTGGTTTGGTTTAAATATTTGGATAGAGAATTAATAATTATTAAAGTATTTTTGGAGTTTTGAGTATATGTTAACTATTTTAGATATTTATGTTTGATTATTTGTATATATTTTCAAGTATTTAAATGAACTTAAAAATAGCATATGTATTCTGGATGTTTTTATATATATTAAATCTAAAAATAATTAATATATATAAGTATATAAATCTATCTTGGATACCCAAAATACTTCGGTTCAGATCGGATTAGGTTTCAGTTCTTCAAATACCAAAATTTGGAATAATTCACATATTTAATCAACTTTGGTTTGGATTTGGTACTACTTATTCGGATTGGGATCGGTTCAGTTCTTCGAATTCGAGTATTTTGTCCAACCCTAAATAGTGACATAAAAACAAATAGCATCATATTTTTTTAAAAATACACCCATACGGACGCGCAGAATAAAATCTAGTTATTGTTAAATTGCAAATCATCTATGTATAGTATAATTTGAAGCAATACTAGAAACTTACCTTAAACTTTTGAAGAATTACATCATGTCATTTATTTAGTATCTTGATTTGTATTTATTGATTTATTCATATTTGGATTTTCCATAACTCTCTTATACATCCTTCTTAGTGAGTTATGTGATATAAAAATGTATATTTTAACATTCGAAATGATAAAGTGGCAAAAAAAGGAAGTTATACAAGAAGAAACAAAGGAAAAGCAAGACTCACACTGATTTGTGCCCTTTCTCAAAAAAAAAAGGAAAGAGACGCACACTGATTTTAGTAATATATATTTT
This sequence comes from Brassica napus, assembly GCF_020379485.1. Lineage (NCBI taxonomy): Eukaryota > Viridiplantae > Streptophyta > Magnoliopsida > Brassicales > Brassicaceae > Brassica > Brassica napus. The sequence continues at coordinate 28,443,969 of NC_063435.1, read as the reverse complement.
TCTTCTTGAAGATGGATAGTTTAACACGCAATGCTAGGAAACAACTGTATTTCGTCGTACATATGAATGCAGAGTTACCACTTTGGTTTACAGAATCAACATGAATCTGTGAATGTTTGCAGTAAAAAAAAAATATTTTCCTTCTTGAGAAAGAGGTTCACCATACTAACCAGGTAGCCAACCGGCCCAAACCTGAGAGTCGAAGTAATTAATAAGTTATTTACTGGAATATAGATATGCTTTGATATTCAATTAACTAATTCCCCAGATATATATATATATATATATATATATATATATATATATATATATATATTCCACTATCCATGCATGCATATTATTTTCTCTAACAGTAACCCACATCTCTTCAAGTTACGTGTATGCATGCAATTACCTAGATGTTCGATTTTGTACGAAGGGTAATGTTTTCTCTTACAGTAAGTAACTATATCTTTTCAAGTCTACATGTAGGCCTAGAAATGTTTGCATGTCATATAGTGCCTGTCCTAGAAAATTGGGGACCAGAAGCAAGTTTTAAAAAAGGGTCTCTCTACTGAGCTTAGAACCTTGGTTGGGCAAAGAGGGTCTGTTACATTCAGATTTAGCCACTAAACCCAAAAATGTTATTAAAAATTTGTTGCCGAAATTATATTTGTATTATTAAGAGCGGAGGCCACTGCTCCTCGGCTTGACCCAGGGGCTGGCTCTGATCATAGATATTAAAGTTTTTTGTATGGACAGCTTAAGTTACATAGATCTAAATGCTCCTCGTATGAACTTTTTTTTTTTTTTGTGTAACATGTATGAACTATAAACGTGTATCTATGTAAAAAATCTACAAAGATTATGCGTTCACGTGAATCTGCCCCCAAAAAGGAGTCATAGTGGACGACCCATGCTATCATTGTCATACTGGAATATCACATACGAATGGGGATATTCTTTTTTTTTCCGAAAGGGGATATTCACGTTTTCGGAATATATATATCGGTCTAGCAAATGAAAAAAAAAATCAGCATTTCAATTATTGATCAGAATAAGACATACTACTTTACAGTAAAATTATGTTTTCGAAAATAAATATATATACATTTATTTTAATGATCATAATGTCCCCAAGTCATGAATATCTTAATTTTGGTGATTATGTATGTGGGTGGAGTGATGTTTTTTTTTTGAACATTAGAAGTTTTAGAGACCGAAATCCGTAATCGCTCAGGTCTAGAATCACAACATGTAGTTTGTGCTTTTTCTTCTTAAATTCGTCCCAGTGATTTATGAGTTGATTTCTGAAATAGATTAACTTTCATAAATTATAATATAAATTATTATGTATAGTTAAGCTAAATAAATAATTATTTCAATAGAACGAGAATTTATGTATTATCCTAGTCGCATGCCGTATTGAAAAGCAGATATTTTTCTATAATAATTAAAAAGCTCATATGACTTTTATGAGGATTTTTTAACGGTCTATAGTTGTTATTTGTTAGTCATTTTTTCTATAGAGAACTATTTTTCATGTTTCTATATAAAATTATAAACAGACTCGTATAGTTTTTTTTTTCAGGAACACGCGTATAGTTATATAAAGTTTATAAAATGACTCGAAAAAGAAACACTTATTTATTATTTATTTTTATTTTTATTACAACACACACTCACTATTCCGCCATGTGACGATATAGCAACACATCAATTAAAGAAACAACCAACGTGTAATTGGTTTTATTTCTGAGTCGTCACTTATCAGACAAAGACGGCACCAATCTTGGAATCTAACGAACCCAATAATAATTCTCCAAGTCCAAGTCATCTTCTACGTTCCAAGAACCAAGAAACTCCATCCCATCAGTTACATTAAACTCCGGCAAGTCTTTGACATCTCCGGCGTCAGCACCGCCGTAGCTTAAAATATCCCTCAACTCTTCCATAATGCAAACATTATCGACATTCATAGACATATCGGAGATCACTTCGTTGCTAAAGAATAGGTCGAGATTGTCGGCAAAGGAACAGTTGTTGGAAAGACCGGGAGATGACGACATATTGTTGGTCAGAAACGATGTGACATCACTTGATCTTGCCGCCGCTTTGTTGAGCAATGTGAAGGTCGAACTTTCAGTCGGAGAATCGACCTCAACTGAGTTTTGTGAACCCTCAGCGATGTTTGAGGAGTTTCCAATGATGATTCCGGTTAGTAGGTCCCGGTTTAAATCTCCGGCGTATTTCCTTGCGACGTGGTTAAGAAGTCTTGCGCAACCGGATGAACCGAGTTTATGAACTTTTGGCTCGAAACCGGTTTGATCAGTTGGATTGATCGGTTTGTGAGTGGTTGGATCAAGACCTTTTTGTGTCAAACGCTTCTTGAGATTTGTGTTCCAGTAATTTTTGATCTCGTTGTCAGTTCGTCCCGCCAAGCTTGTTGCTATTGCGGCCCACCTTTCACAATAGTAACATAAGAATTTTTTTTTTTTTTTTTTTGAGAAACGGTTTAAAAACGAAATGTTTATACTTGGAATTGCAGAGACAAATAACAACAGAACACCTTAATAAGATTATGCGAAAACAATAAACTTGGATCTTGTTTTTATAAAGTTTCACTTTACACAAAAATGTTTTTAAATATTTTTTTAATGAGGATTGCAGCTACTTCTCTCATTATAGAGTGTTGCCATGGGGCATCTATAATAAGTTATAACTATATTTTGACCTCCACATCCGATGTGCATGTTTTATTCTTTTTATACTAATTTTTTTAATTTATATAACATTGTTATCTGACAATATTATTTTACATAATTTTTAGGGAAATTAGGCCAAATAGCTAAGAAAAAAAACAAAATTAAAAATCTAACCAAAATCCCCCCATCTCTCCTACTTTTTCTTCCTATCTCTCTGTACTCTCTCTCCCAAAATCTAATTTCTCTTTTTTTTTTGGTTATTGAGCAAAAAAGCCCTAATTTTTATGTATTTTGTAAAACAAAATTATTTTGTAAGCATTATTATGTAACAATATTATTTTACATAATTTTATGTTTCATATAAAAAATTTGGAATTTATATGGAAATTAAATTAAACCGAACCTATATAATAGAGATGAATTTTTTTGGGATATTACTAAAAACAACAAAATTATTATTTTTAAAATAAACTATAATATTTTGTATTTGCAAAAAAATTTGTAGTAAAAATCCTATTTGAAAAATTACTTCAAACACACCAACTTGGATAGCATTTTAAAAAAAACTCAATTAAAGATATCCTAAAATTTTAGTTTAGGGTTTAACGATTATTGTTAGGATTTATTATTTAGGTGGTGAAGTTGAGTTTATAAACTTCTGTAAATAATTCTTATATATTTATAAATATCTTGGTAGGGTTAATTTTGTCTTTAATAATAAATTTAAGATATTTATGAAAATGATAATAATTTGAAGGTAAATTTGAAAATAGAATCAAATATGAAGTAAAATTAAAATTTGTTGGAATTATGTTATATACTGTAACATTAAACCAATTTGATAAATGTGTGTTCTCTTCGTAAAGAATAGTGTTGGAATACTTTTATTTTTTTTACATATATAGGTCATTCATGCTATGATATTAGTATGCATATAGATAATAAAAGTGTGTTCATGTTTAATGCATTTGTTCATGTATATATTTATTTTATATATATATATTGTTCGTCCATTTATGGTTGGAGTAGGAGATGTACAACTTTATATATAGTGATTAATAAACTAATTTGGTATATTTTTTAATATTAGAATGAAATGGTTTTTTAACTCAATGGAATATATAAACGCTAATAATAATTGACTAAAGCTTTATATATAATATTTAAAGAGATTAAATGATCTACGAAAGGGGTGTAAATTAAAATTTAACCATTAATAAGAATATTAGATTTGTTTTAAAAATTATTGACATAAATTGTAACGTTATATGATAGAAACATTTAAAGTTGTGGCCTCTAAGAAATAGTTTAAATTGAAAAATCACACATGTAATAAGTCATGATTTATGTGTTTAATAAATAAGATATTTAAATTTTAAAATTTAAATAGAAATGGATTTTGCTTTCCAACAAAATCTTTGTAAAATGTATTTTTGAAAAGTAATAATTTTAAGTTGTTATTATCATTAAAATATTTTTTATAATTTATAATTTTCGTTTATAAATAAAAAAAATTGAATTTAAGTTTCTGATTATATTTTCTGATAACTAAAATTTAAATAAATTAATTTTCGAAAATAAATATTTATTTTATATTAAATTAAAGATAAAGATATTAAAAGATATTATAATGAAGTTATGTACATTTAATAGATTTTATAAATAATAGTCCAACTTAAAATATTACAAAATGAAGTTGTGACCTCTATTTTAATAGAATAGATATCAACTAAGTTAAAGATGACTATAAAAAAAAGTTAAAGATGATAATTTGCTTATTGTTTTTTCGCTAAATAATTATTTGCTTATTCTTTTTTGCCAACTAGTTATTTACTCATTGATTTTTGAAAGAAAAGTGTTATTTATGTGAAGATATGTACATCAGTACATGTTTGGCTTTCAAGTACATTTTGAAATTCTGATAACTCTTTTGTTGTTGTTGATTCCTGATAATTAGAAAATAGATCCATGTCTTGTACTATATTCTCTCCGTTTCAAAAAGCTACATGTTTTTAAAAAAAAATTGTTTCAAAGAATTACATTTTTATATTCTAATACATATTTTGTCAACTAATAATGAATAATTGTAAACTTCCAAAAATTAATTGTCTTTACTTAATTCTTATTGGTTTAGAATTATGAAAATAGATAATTACAACAAAAAAATTTGCATTTATAGTTGAAATTTAATATGTATTATTAACAAGTGTTAAAACTCTATAATATGCATTATTTAAAAAAAATGGAGGGAGTATTATTTTCAAATAAATCAATATGACAAAAAAACCACCATTAAATTTATTAAATATTACAGATATAATTATAAATTACTAATTATTTATTACTAAGGAAACTTTTCTTACTTGTTACCCATAAGAGCATGAAGCTTGATAATAGTGTCATTTTCTTCAGGTGTAAACTCTCCTCTCTTGATGTCGGGTTTTAGATAATTAGCCCATCTAAGTCTACAGCTCTTACCACATCTCTTCAATCCTATAAACATATTTTACACACTGTTAATAAATATATTTTCCTTTCCTTCCGTTAAGATATTTTAGAAAAAGTTATTCTACAAAGATAATTTTTGTGTGTGTGTTTCTATAAAAGTTGTAAATTGTTTAAACTAGTGTTGGTCAAAATTTATTGATAATTTAAAATTTATTGATTTTCTTGAACTAGTATTTGTTAAAATTTATTGAAAATTAAAAATTACAAAAAATAATATATTTATTATATTGATTTACTAATGTGTTTTTTAATATGTGTGAAAACACTAAAATATTTCTTTGTGAAACAGACCGATTATAAAATTAAGTGAAAAGGAACTCTTAGTTAATTATATTGAATTCCTAATAAATAAACAATAAAGAAAATATAAAAATACCAGCTTTCTCCGGGAGAGTACGCCATCCACTTTCACCGTGTAGTTGAACATAAGCAATAAGCCTTTGATCTTCTTCGGGAGTCCAAGCTCCTTTTCTTATTCCTTCTTCTTTGCAACATGGTGTTCTCACCATCTCTGGTTTTTCTTATTTTATTTTATTTATAAATATAAACCTAATTGAAAGGATTCAATTGCAACCCTAGCTAGAGAACTTTTCAGGGAGGAAACTCTTTAATTCATTGTTTAATTAAGTGAAATTAACATGAAAATAGATTTTTTTCATCAAAAAGAAAGAGACAAGAAAGAAAAGAGATTGAAAAGATGTCTAATTAAGAGAATTGAATAGAGCGTTTGATCAGAACCAAAAGACACTTGAATATTTTGCTCACTGATACACTCTTTATGACAAGGAACACGTGAACGTGTTATCATTATATAACGGATTTCTAAAACAAGAACAATGGTGTTCTTCTGTCGCACAGATTTTTTTTTTTGTTAAAGAGCTCTGTCGCACAGATTATATCATTATATAACGGATTTCTAAAACAAGAACAATGGGTATTCTTGTACTCTGTCGCACAGATTATAGTATTGTAAGAGGTGCTCTTTTATAATAGAATAAGAAGAGAGAGATAAAGAGACACTACTACTATTTATGATTAAAACTTTAATTGCCATTTAAGGAAATAAAATATTATCTTTAGGAGAGTATACACGTTTTTTTATTTTGTTTTACGTAGACCACTCACTGATCAGTCATCGCAATGCCAGATGTAATATTATCAGTCCATAAGTCGAGCATCTGTCAGATCTCGTGGTCACACGGGATTGCAAACTGATGACAGTGTTCTGATTCTACTGTCCGTGTTAGATTGTTTCTTCAGAAACTGATTATTAGGAGATACAATGGTCAAGAAATGTGTGCAACTGTACTATATATTAAATTCATTTACTCATTCTAAAAACATTAATGTAATTTCACTAATATTAAACAATAATATGATGGAAAAAAAAAACTGATTGTTTCTTCCATTGCTATCAATGAAAATCAGATGAAAAAAAAATAATAATATGCTTAAATATAAGACGTTTTAGTCATCGCATATGCGCAATTTAAATAACTAAGTGCGGTCGTCCATTTTAAATCCTAAGTATTCTGAACTTATAAAAGGACTCGGATTATTTTTTTAAGAAGAGTTGCAATCCACGAATAAATTCTCTTTTCAGATATCCAAATTGATAAAAGCAAATGTTCATATATCTGTGAATGTTCAGAAATAATGTGATTTAATTTTGCGCAGTAAATAAAAAAAACTTAAAATATGTTGACATCCTATATTCATCTTCTTATCACTCGACCACAAGGTCTGATACATTTATTTTAAGGGTTACAAAAGGATTTGAATATCATATAGAAGCAATCTTATATAACGGATCATCAAAATATGAAAAAATAATTATCCATAAATTATTGTTATATAACATTTTAAGAAACTAATTATTTTATAACTGCATCAATAATATTCATTTTTATTTATTTAAAACACATTTACCGTAACTCCATATATAACTCATAAGAATCAAACGAAAATGGTGGACCCACTTCTCTCACCTGCATTAATTAACCGACGTGTAAGATGTGAATAATTATATCTTTGTTGTTTCCAAAAGTTGTTATGCCTATTTATATTACCTCAAATATAACCATCTTATATATTATGCATAATGTAATACCCTTTATGATCCATAATATAAACGTTTAATATTTGACCTAACATCAGTTAATATAATACATCAGTTAATATAATACGTTCAAGAATATATAAATATTTAAATGTTTTTAAAATATATTATATTAAATTAGGAACATGACTTATTAATAGAGGTTTAATCCAATTATTATTTTCTCCATATAACCTACTTAAAAATAAATTAAATATTTTATAACTGCATTTTCAATAAAGCAAAATAAACAAATTATACAACACATAATTTGTAATTTCCATCCCAAAATTCTCGGTACCCACACATATATTACCGACAATTTTTTTTTGAAAAAATATATTACTGACACTGACAGTTATATATATATATATATTAACAAATATACTTTTTTTTGGTTTATATCAACGTGAATTGTTTATTACTGACAGTTATATATATATATATATAATAACAAATATCCTTCTTTTTGAATTTATATCAAATGTGAATTGTGAACCTATATAATCTTAGATTAAAATTAACTTTGATATATTTTAAAAAATAATTTTTACACCACAATAACATAATTTCATCTCAGTCCAAGAAGTTATGATTTATTCATCGAGACATTAATTTATTCAAATTCTGAATGTTTTACACAATATGTTTTAACCTATATAATCAATACTATTAAAAGAGAAGGAGTCCTAAAAATCTACTTAAAACAAGTTATAGTTGGACCATTTCATTTAACTAGAATTCCTATTATTTCTCATACTACTAACTTCATTATTCTTCACTAAAGACAAATTAGTCATAAAAAATGATACTAACCTAATTCTCTACATATACATTTACTATATACACATTATTCCATCATAATTATTTTGTGTTATTATTAAATAATGTCCATCCTATATTTGTAATGGTTACTTGTGATTTATTTAATAGTAAATATCTTTGGAGACTATAAACATAATACAATATCCATTGTAAAAAAAAATTGCATCTTTTACAGAAATCAACCATTATTTTATACCAACCATATTAACTAAACTGATCTCATTAACCATGTTATATATATGAACACTTCAGCATTATCATTCACAAACTAAAGGATGTTTGTCACAACTTAATATTCTAAATTGGTTGTATTATTTAATACCAAACCAGTTCTTATACGAATCCATATATATGATTATGGTCTACATAAAACCGGTTCAATCTTTCCATCTGCTATATTTTCAGAAAATGGCTATTTATCTTTGGTTCTGTTAAATATTTAGTCTAACTAATTATAAATCGGTTAGTGATAACTTCTAAAAACTTTGAAAACACATAGATATGTATTAACACTATATCGATACTTTAAAATAAGTTAGCAGTAGAATTGTGTTTTAGAACAAAATTTACTTATTTTAAAACATAATATTATTTTGAAAATAGTTTTGATACTATGTGTTATATTAAACATAGTTATATATATATTTTAAATAAATAATTATATACATAATTTATACTTTTGGTTAACTAAATTATTTATCAACCAAATAAAAATATTCAGGTAATTCAAGTTTTCGGGTTATCCGGTTTATAAATAGAATTTTTATGATATTTGGTTATTTAAAATTGAATGTAATTAATATTTTTAAATATATAATTTTTATTTGAAAATTCAGGTACTCATTTGGTTCTCGGTTTGGTTTCAATTTTTCAGTCATAGATATATGGTTTGCTTTATTATTTATGCAATTCAGTTCAATTTTGGTTTTTCAGTTTAGTACGGATTGGTCTGTGTTTTTGGATAAATGTGCTCAAACTTATACATTATCTTATATAGAAATTTGTTTAAAATATATTTAATTACAAAAACAAACCCGCGCTTTTCAACCGCGGGTCAAAATCTAGTCTTAGATTGAAATGATGTTAAAATAGGTTTTAACGGGTTTTAAATGAACTTTTAATAGAAATAAATATTTATTTAAACTCATTTATTTTAACAAATTGTAAATGGGTTATTCTGTTAAAAATCATTTAATAAATGTGATTTTACTAAAAGTTTGTGAAGACTATATTAACCATTTATATAAATATATTTATCTGAATATATATTAAATTCATAATTTTCGGTGCAGGTTGGGTTTGATATTAGTTTTCAGATATAACATTTTAAGAATCTTTCGAGCATATATGACATGTCTAATAGAACATGAGACTCTGATTTTCTGGTCGATTCCAAATCGATTTTTTTGGGTACGATTATTCTTGGCTAATTATGTTAGATAACTACGAAAAAATATAATATGTCACTAATTTTAGGAATAAAACTAAAAAGTAATTTCTGAGATGCATAAAGCACAAGTGTATAGTTATGCAACTTGACATGCTTAATATAGTTACCAACAATTAAATTAATATTAATGACAAAAAAACAAAAATATAGAAATTAAAAAAAAAATTGAACAAAAAATATACCCGCCCTTTTAAGGGCGGGTCAATATCTAGTTCTTAAATATTGTTTCTACTAGTTTTGGAATATTTTGATTTTTAATATAATATTAGATTTTCTTGAGGTATAGCTAGATTTTAGGAATTCGATAGTTATACATTAATCATGTCATAAATAGTAGGAACAATTTTAGGAAGTAAAGATTATTGTTAGTGATCTAATCGTAAAAATAATAATAAACCATTTTGATCTATTGTGTTAGTACATAAACTATATAAGACTTTTTCATATTCAACGTATGTTTAACTCGAGTACAATGATTTAATTCAATTTGTGATGAATTAGAGTTAGTTTTCTGATAAGTTGTAGTTTAGGTATACATACATTGTTTCTTTGGTAAACTAATTTAATTGACCAAACAATTGAATTGGAGGAGAAAGAACAAACGAAGTATTGGAGGAGTATTAAAAAAACAATCGGCTACTTTAATTGAATAGATAATAAATTATTGAAATGTGTAAAATGTATCAAACTATCGATTTAATTAAGGTATGTGATGGTCAAATTTAAGTAATTAGATTGGATGGATTGGTTTAGCAATTTTATTAGTCTACAGAATTAATGGATTAATGAATGTGTAAAGCTACTGTATTTTGGTGAGTAGCATGCTATCGTAATTACTTAGGAAAATTCAGAGTTAAATACAAAATTTACTTTTCTTTTAATAGTTTAGTTGGAAGATGCAGTAGAATGCTTAGATAAATAAACATATTGCACAAAATATAAAACGGATCTCGTTTCGATGGTATTCTGAGGTGCAGATCAAATGCGACTATTGTTCAACTTTCCAGTTTTGCTGTGAACTTTGTTTTGACGCATTCAAACTTTGCTATAAATTTCGATCTCTTCTTATATTGACGACAGTTAATCTAGTTTAAAGTGTCGATATGAGATCCTTATATATGGATGTTGAATAGCATAAAAATCCACTAGAAATCAGAGAGTTGCAAAATTAAAGATGTACACGAGATAACCCAACATTGAATAAAAATAACTTTCAAATCTTTCTTCTATGTTTTATTTTTTCTGCTGTGTTATAGATTGGAAAAAAACTAAATGGATCAGTAGAATCAAAAAGAAAAGAGCATGAACAATGGAACCCAATCCATAAGGAAGACTCCAGACAACTCTTGCTTTTCATGCTCCCTCTTACAACAATATGAAAGACTACTCATCCATTCAAGACTCGTAGAGTTATAGGTCTTCCTTCTATATCAATTTTCAGACAAATCTCAAGTATATTTCGAAGTTCATAAGATTCTCAATCTATCTCATTCGTAAAAACAATATAATAGAATAAATTGGACTGCATACAAAACAATCTTTTTTATAAAAAGAAGATGGTAGCATGAGTGAAAACCCGATATCCCAAGAAAGGAAGCTATTGAATTCGGTTCATATATAGCATGAGTGGTGCAAAACACTTCTTGTAGTATATATGTGTGTGTGTGTGTGTACATAATATATGTACATTTGTTAAGAAAAAGTGGTGCAGCACAGTTCTTGTATATATGTGTAGAAGAGTGGTGCAAAACAGTTCCTGTATATACATGTACATTTGGAAAATTGGATATCGTTTTTAGGCACCCGCTATCAGATTTTTTTCGGCATTTTCACTCAATCTAAATAAACTTTGATTAAACAATATGATTTCTTTACATATTTCCTAAAAATGAATTGCAGTTTCATGAAAGAGTGACCTTTAAGGACTTCCATGGATGAGAGACACATCTCTCATCTTTCATCGATAGTGTTTGGTGGTCCAGTGAATATGCATGCGGTGCAGGTACTCCACAAATTTCATTTAGTTTTCCACTTTTTTAAAAAGTTAATTTATCTGACCAAAATCAAAATTCAAGTGGGGAGATCATGATCTCCTGCTGGCATAAAATGCCCAACAACAAAAAATGAAACAAAACGTTTTTAACATATTTTTAGTCATGTGGTTGGTATATAAATATTCGAATATACCAAACACGCTTTACAAATAACGAAATTGCAATAAACCCCAGTTTATTTCAGATTCATTTGAAATGACCTTGTAGAATTTGAGGTGTAATTTACTCCAAAGCAAACTAAAACACATCCAATTTTAAGCAAAGCAAATCAAAACCCTGATAAGCTAACGTTATATCATTTAGGTTGTGGTTTTTATTGATGATCGTGTGTTGATGTGCAAGCATTTAACAAATGGTTTTTGAATTATTGATTCTCCACAAAATATCGTCGCTTTGTTGTTTACAAATTATTTGGTTTTGAAAAAAATCAAATATTCAGATCGACAGTACTAAATATATAGAATAAGGAAAAGGGACGATAACTAGAACGACATTGATAACATGCTGGTGATAGATAAGTTCAAGAAAAAAACATGCCGGTGATAGATATAATTGAAGATTCTCTTTCAACGGTTGCGATTTCTCCAAAAAAAGTTTGAAAGCGGAGGCTAAACTTGACCATATCCGTGTTGGTGTACAGAAATAAAGTGACTTAGTTTTGGATAGCATATGTATTGACATGAAACGTGTTAAGGCCCGAACCTTTCTCCTTACCACTTGACCACAAGATTCCAGACAGCAAGATTAAATGCCAATTGAAAAATACATATATGTTTTTTTTTGATTTTTAGATATATGTTTTTAGTTGAAAACATTATATATATATACTGAACCAAGTTGATTATATTTTGATGATTAAAATTGTCAATTTTAAGAGTTTTATATGCTTTTGAAAAAAAAAGAGAAAAATAGACATTATTTGTTTCCTTTAAACATATTGGTTTTAACTAATACATCAAATTTTGTTAACTTTTTGTATGTGAAACTGAAATACTGATTTTTATGTGGCATGGCATGTATTGGCAATACTTATAAACAGGATAAAATTTTGAAAGGTTCTTTTCAAGTTTTATGATACTTTCTAGTAACATGCTATTCATTAACATGACACATAGTTTATACAAAAAAAATTGTATTTAAAACAAAGCTTAATTATGATTTTACCATTCTCTTATATATGATGTCCATAATTATGATACATAGCTTAATAACTATATATATATATATATAACTATATAAAAAATCCACCAAATTTCTCGTCCAAGTTATCTTCCAGTAAGACTTCAAAAGATTTATGGTGTACCCCGTTAACTATCTAAACGCCCATCAATTGTAGGTCAAACTTCACATCTCCTATAAGACCGCAGGGTCCCTTTCGTGTCTTGTACGAGAGTGTGTACTACCTGTTGACCAACAAAAATAATAGTACAGACAAGTAGACAACAGATCCTTATATCACAATAAAAAGGATAGAGAGAAACAAGATACTGTACTTTAGAAGTCCATATTAGGGTTAGATTATTATAACTTGGGTTTGGCCGTCACGATTCACACCTTCTTAATCAGATAAATGCAACATACATTACAGGCCCATGAATATTCCAAGAATCTTTATAGGTCATAATTTTTCATGTAAAAGATAATTTGAATGAGAACTCATTTTCCACCACAAATGGCATCAGTGTCTTTAGCCACCGTTCCATATATGGGCTATGCCATCTTTTTGACGCACGAAAGTTGAATTAAATAAATTTACAGATCTTAAATCAATGAGAAAAAGAAGCAGAAAATGAATTTCTTTCAGAAGTGTTTATTAACTTTGATAGCATTTATTCCCAATTGTTACAAATCGAAAATATTATTTCATTTTATTCCCATAATATGAAATGTACTCATGTGTTACAACATTGCAACCCGCTTCCCTAGTTCATGGCAATCTATTTTTTTTGTCTCCCAAGCCAAAACACACAAATACCAAAACATGGCATGGCTTCCGAATGGACAATACCAAAACTTGTCACAGAGAGTTAAAGATGGAACTTCATGTTTCTTGGCTTCCAAGATTCCTCTAGGTCTTCCTCTATTCTATTATGGGCGATTGCTAAACTCATTTTAATACTTTTGTCTACATTGTTCTACTAGTTATATATATATATACCATACGTAGATGAAGATGGTGTTAGTAACAACGAAAACACGGATCTAGTGTTCAAGAGGACAAAGAGGAAGATAAAGAGTAAGAAAAAGAGGTCAGATAGGAAACTTGGTCTAAGCCCACCAGGGACACGCCATCATCTTCATCTAAGAAGCACGGTGCTGCTCCAATCTATTTATGTCTTAAGCAAATCTTAAAATATGCCTCTTCCTCATAATTGTTATCTTATTTCATAGTAATATAAAACATAGGTTTTCAAAATTAGATTTATGAAGTTAACAATATAAAAATAATAGATTTTTATTTTGAATATTTGACTGCAGTTAATTCATTGATCACTACAAACTGAAAATCTTTGGTTAATTTTTGTTCTAGTTAAAATAATAATGATGAATCCATAGCGATAAAGAATATCAGAAGAGTAAAACAAATCTACTAAAAAAAAAAAATGAACTTGTATATTTTCTGCGTTGTTTAGAATTTTAAAAATATGATTTTACTAAGTTTATTAGTTATTATAAAGTTTACAGGCTTTAAAAATAAAAATAATTTGATAATTTTCTCACTTAACAATTTTGTTGATAAAAATCCTAAAAATACTAAAATTATAAATACTACTCTTAATTTTCTATATAAATTGTGATTAGATACAAGCAATAAAGAATTTAGTATGAAAAATTAATTTAACTTTTTTTTTTGGCGGCTATGAAAATTTAATTAAAAATGCCTTTTCATATTGGATTGCCTTTATCGGTGGTTTGAGTGGCTTATGCTCTAGGCCGTCCTTGAAGAAGCAGAAGCGTTTCTCCAGCACCGGTGTCTCAGAACCGGCGGTTGTGCTGGCCGCAGCCACCAGAACAAGATCAGCACGATAAGAGTACATGCCAAGAAACTGAAGATGTCCCTTGTGATGTTCTTGATCAGGTAATGCCTTTAAGATGTTTTAGTTGCAAACATGTTAATTTTTTTTTTAATTTCATCTGTTGTAGAAGAAGGAGGACGAAGAACTTGATGTTTCTGATAAATCTAGCGGCTCTAAACATTCAGGTCAAGGAAGGGGATAGTTCGCATTTCCCATGTGAGTTTAAACAGCAACAAAAGGGTTAGTTTTGGTCAGTTTTGATTAATTTCTCTTGTTTGGAAACTAGGATTTATAGATTGATAATTTTGCGATTGGTAGTTGAGTTGATGGGGAACTAAGGAGCCCTGTCCAGATGCCTAAATCAGATGACCTATCACCCAAGAATCAAAAGCCGATTGCGTTAGGGTTCCAGTGCTGTAGATTCTGAAAACGTCAACACTTTAGGGTTACTCTGTTTCAGAGTAAAAGAAACACTCTCAACGGACATAATCTACAATGTGGATATAGACAAGAAGTGAAAAGAAGAACCGATTTCTTCATGTCTTAATGGTTTAAAAAAACAAAAAAAAAATATGTTTCTTGATGACTTGAGCTAAAAGTTGAACGTATTTTAGAGCCAAAGATAATAAGGTAACAGCTTCAACTTATACACTTGCTTCTTACTATTTCTCTCATTTCGGTTTCTAAAGTCTTCCTAAGTTTGATTGGACCAACAGGGAAAACAATGAGATTTTCTCAAATCATGATTCGAAATCCTGTTGAATAGAATCAACCAAAGCTTGAGCTTCCAAAATATCAGTCCTCCAAAATCAGAACTAATTATCGAAACAACATTTTAACCCGAATTTGGAAATCTAACTGAAGTCTTGCATCTTTTGCCCCCACGTATCAACCAATCATATGCTAAACGTTATAGGAGATGGAAAAAAAAAAACCACAAGGACAAGAAGTAAGACCTTAAACACAAGTACAAGAAGTAAGACCTCCTACTCTTCTCATCATGAAGTCCTTGGAAGGCGTCTTGGTGTAGTTTTAACGAGCTATCACGGCCTACGAGCTATAATTCCCATCTTACTCCAAAACGCTCTTGTTTCAATAACCAAATGCAATACTGCAATGCCTTAAACCCACGTATAACGGTGGCTCGGTGGTGAAGAAAAAAATGTAATATTATACCACATTTTTCAATAACTAAATGTTAGTATAGTACTAACAATTAAATTAGAATGTATATGTAACACTCCCATCCTCCGGTTATACCGAATTCACACCATCAACTTTATATTTTTTTCTTGATGTTACAATCCCATAATAGAAAAACTGAATCAATCGGCATTGTTTATTTTGATAGATGTGGATGTATTTTTTTTCCCTTAAATTAAACTAAAACTTATCGGATCTATATTTATAATCTCCTCAGCCAAAAGATCATAGCAAGTATGAAGATCGGCTCATTCCACAACGAGAAAGATGTAAATGCAAAATGCAACGCAATATAGTAAGTCAGAAGATAATCAAGAGACCGTGGATATTCAGCAAACACCTTTTGCTATATTAAAAATTAATATAAATTATAATTTATTTAATCAGTTTTATACGACTTGTTAACACACTAACAATCGTTAATGAAAAATTCATAAGCTACCCAGCTTATGTTTCTCTGTCGTCTGCTATTCAGCCTCTGACACAGAACGACACCAAAAACTCCTCTAAAGAATTTTCACCCTTCTTCTATAATAATCATCTTCGAGAATCTTGTCGATTCCTCATTGCCACCTTGTTAAATCGACACCTTGTTATTTTATAGTGATCTCACACGTTCCTAAAATCTTTGTCCAAGAAACCATGGATATGGACAACTTCCATATTAATAAGTATAATTTTTTTTTATGAAATTATAATACTTATTCCCTTTCTCCAAGGCATAAACTTGATCCCCAAGTGTATTCACTTGCCTTATCTCTACAGTATAAACTTGCTCCTCAAGTTTAACCTACTCCAGTTCAGCATTTTGCATCCACGTGGTCCATACCACTCTGCATGCTTCTTGGAACATTGTTTGATGCCACCCTGCGTCAAGGCATAAACCATGTGTTTATCTTTCTTCATCTCAGTATCTTGCATCAACATGGTAACCTATCACTCCACATGCATTATGTAATAATGACTAATGCATCCAGTATTACTGATTTGGTCGCAAATTTCGTCAAGGCAGACCATTGACATCTACAAACTTCGGCTTGCATCTTCAAAAAAGTGTGAAAATGGACAAGAGTTGCGTGGTATGATGGGTCAAATCTTCTGTGTCACGAAGATTTGTGTAGGGTTGGAACATTCACATAGTGATAAAAAATTGTAGTATTAGACTATAATGTCCAAAAAAAACATTCGGGGTTCGAAGATCTTTTAAACAAGTTGATCGATGAAAATTACAATAGACATCATGAAACTATTAACAAAATGATTAGTGAACATGACGGAGTCATACACCAACCACACAGACAATCTCAAACTCTCCCAACCGCCCAACCAAACCTTCCTGTGTGTGATTTGTATGAGATTCTATTAACTTATGCACATGCCTTATTGGACCTACTCTCCCTCAAGTGTTTCCCTACATACCACCTAATATGGACCCCTTATCATCATCACCATTGATTTGCGCTGACACCATTCAGATCACACGGCGTATACATGCGTTTAAGAGTTTTCACTTATCTAATGGCCCACGTTGTGTTTTTAACTTAATCACAGAAGATCCGTACTCTAGATCTTTGGAGTCTTTCTTCTACGAGCAACGAATGGGAGTTGGAGAAAACGACAAGCCGACCATTGATTAAAGTACGTCAGCCATCAACGTTAAGCACGTGAAGTGGGACCTGGTCCTAGCCACGTGGAATGCAAGTAGCGCATGAGATTAGGACACTAACACGTAGGTCCCATGCGCAATCAACCGTAGTTTATTGGCTTTAACCACGCGACGGCACGACTCTCTCGTTCTTCCGTACAATTTTCCCGAAATTTTCTATTCGCCATAGAAGAAAAAAAATATCCAAACCTAAGATTTTTCGAGCAGTTTTTAATTAATAGTTTACTATAAATGAATTAATGTTTAATACTACGAAGGTAATTCATGGAGTTTTCGTATTTCAGTTACATAGTGTAAGCTGTGATGTGGAACATATAGTTAGTTGCTTGCTTTTATTCGACTCTAAAACTCGATATTATGAGTTTTCGAAGATAACATCTCATAAGACATCGAGTTTCCATATTGTTTATTCACGATTTATCACAGGTTAAGGAAGAGCTAACATATCTACTCTATGAAGCTGATCAGTGATCACACTTTAATTAAACAAAAGTATACAAATAATCAAAGAAGCAGAAGACAATGTCTCGTATGACCAATCAACATACAAATTTACTAGACACATCATTAGAGAGAAAAAATCCCAAAAAATTAAAATCTGATCAAATATAAAACGATATGTTAACCGAAGCCAAATTAAAACCATTAATTCCACATAAATTTGCACTCTTAGGGTATTACAACAAACTAAGAAACAAGAGGTAAATTTTATACTTATTAATAATTCACAAAAAGTCATATATTTATATAATTAAATCCCGAATTTAACCCCATAATAAAAAATAACTTCATCAAACTTTACCTTATGTGTATATTTTGTGTTAAGAAGAAGAATATAAGCTGTGAGAATTAAGGAAGATACAGACCATTCTGATCATCTTGGTGGTCAGAAGACGACGTCCATTGACTTTGACTCCAGTATGAATGCTCAACGGTACTCGTTAGATCAAAGAGTGTTTGATCATCTGCTCCGCCACTTCCCCAATCCAACGGTTCAAATCCCATATTAGGATCTACCTGAGCCGTTCGATCCCCAAACTGCTGCTGTACAGTATTACCTGCAAACTTTAGATGATCACCTATACACTGTTGATTTACGGAACTACCCCCGTATTCAAACGGAGTCGTTTCAATCGTTGCCGCCGCGGCAAAACCGTTGGTCTCGGAGAAAACTCCACCGTCCGATGAGCCCTGTCCGAAAAACGTCGACCATACGACACCGTTTCCGTACTGTTTGATACTATTAGGCATATCCGTGCCCATAAACCCCGAGGAAGCAACCTTCACGGCGGCCGCTGTGGTAGTGGAGTTAGAGGCGGTAAGAGAAGAGCTCTCGCTGCTACTTGATTTCTCCTCAACGTCTTGAGTCGTTGGTTTGTCGGCGGAGGACGGAGGCTGATCCTGCTTAGGCTTGGAACGTTTGGCTTTCCGGCAACCGCCTCCGACGGGGACGTTACGGAGGACGCCGCCTTTGGTCCAGTAACGACGGCAGTTCTTGCAAAAGTGTCGAGGCTGAGAGAGATTGTAGTTGTTGTAGTAACAAAACTTTGTGTTAAGAGAATTACAACGAGGACACTTGAGATGATGGTTAAGAATATTGTTCTGATGAGCTCTCATCCTCCGATCGCCACCTCCTCCCCCACCGTAAAATCTCTCTGTGCTTCCTCCTCCTCCGCCTCCGGTCATAGAGTAATCATGAATATCTTGCATTTTCAAGTGAGAGGATAAAAAAATTTCTATAGTCGGTTTATTTCTTTTACTTATTTTCTTGTTTAAGGAGAGATATAGAGAGGAAGTAAGCATGGGAAAGGCTTCTGAAACTCTGACACACCATATCTTTCATATGTCTGAACAGCCAGTTTCTGTTCAAATTTCTATTTTACCCCTCTGATATTTTGTATTTTACAAACTCTTCATGACTGTATTCATAAGTTAGTTTTGAGTCCAAAAAATTGGCCCCATAAAATAACATTTATATTATTAATCTCTTGGACTGATATATTTCGGTTTTGTTTTCTTGTTTGTTCATAAGAGTCGCATCAAGGTCCAATGATTGATAAATTAGTGCTTGTATATCTATTATGGCTCTAGATGGTGACTGCGGTTTGAGCGGTGCGGGACAAGCGGTTCAACTGCTGTACGGTTTTAACAGTTATAAAAATGTATAGATATATAATATATGTAGAGATTTTTGTTACTGTTAACTGCAGGACGGGACGGGACAATGGTCACCATTCGAAGCCTATATTCACATCAAATCTCAAATTTTCAACATAATATTTATGCGGTTTTGGGATATATATATATATTTTCTTGAAATGTTCAGTTGTACAAATTAATTTTCCAACTACGACATATTGTAAGTTGAATAGTTTACTACGCTTTCGTATGATACAAACTACATTGTTTTTCTGTTTGAGAACTATGAGAGCATTTTCAAAAGACACTTTATAACTTCAAGTATAAAATTTTTTGCTCTTCAAAAAAGAATTTCAAAACTTCAAATTTAAAGTTTCATATTTTTATTTGCATTTTGGTCCTTACAATCACACATCACTTTTATGTTCCATAAATGTTTTCTTGTTTATTGTTTTAATCCTTAAAAAAATTATATCTCATAAATATTTTAAATTTTGTTAACAAAATTTAAATTTTACACATAAAATTAAATAAAACTTTAAAATAAGATTTAAAATATTTTAACTAGGAAACAATAATATACAAAAGATACTTAACAAAAATTATTTTTAAAAATTACATGAATACATAACTATTACAAAAATTTAAATATTATAACAACACTAGAAGTTAGGTAAGTTTGATCCAAAATCTTCAAAATTTTCAAATATTGTCCAAATTTTTTTTGTGTAACTGAAGATGGTGGTTGTTGTTGTTGTTTTTGATGTCTTTTTCGTACAATTCTTTCTTGTTCATATCGAATATACTCATGAGTATTAATATCATCGAAAATAAATTAGTCTTTTAGCAATATCTTATGTTTCTCTTTTACTTTTTTGTTCTGATCTGATATATTTACAAGTATCAATATCACCTGATTTCAACAAAGTAAAAATGAAGATAGTCATTTTTACTTCGAAATGCACTAATAGATCATATATACATTACAAAAATCGTTTATGGAATAATATGGTATTTTGTTTGAATTTTAATATTAATTAAGTTATTTTTATTTAAAATTTTATATTTTAATATAATATTTCATTAATTAATATTTTTGTGATATGTTTATATATGTGCTAGTTATTTATAATTTTTTTATGAATTCAAATTAGTTATGACAAATATAAAAGCCATATTATAAAGTACAAATAGTTTTGAAGTTGAGTTTGAAATTTTGCTTTTGGAGAAGAATATCTTTAAACTTCAAATATAGAGTCTTGAAAACTTCAAAATAGAGTTTTTTTTTTGGAGATGCTCTGAATAACAAACTACATTGATTTTTTTAATACTTATATATTTATTCAACCTGAAACTCAGGAATTCAGAACCGATAAAAATTTGATTTAAATAAAATTTCCTAAATAATTCTTTTACATTTCTAGTTTCGTTTACCTTTTAATTCCGGCACATTCCACTAATCAATTTGTCTTTAGAAAACAAATGTTATTCTCAACCTTAGACGGGATCCTTTCCCTAGTAGCAACTACATTGTTACTAGATCTTTTTTTTTTGTTATGGAGAAGATATGACCTGTGAGAGGTTAATACCTTACAACGAACGTAATGAGATAGTACTGTATTGAAGCAAACGATTATAAATAAAGGATCAATTATCTTTCTTGAAATCTTCAGAAACAGTGCAAAACAGTAAAATTTTAATTATATACTCATTTCGTTCTTTAAAGTTACATATTATACAGAAAAAATTTGTTTCGAAAGATTCTTTTTTTACATTTTTAATGTATATTTTATTAACTAATTGTAAACTTCAAAAAACTTAATTGCATTAGTTGAAATTTTTATTGGCTTAAAATTATGAAGAAAAAATAAACACAAAAAATATAAATTTAATGTGTTTTCTTAAAATATGTGAAAAAATCTAGAATATGTAACTTTAAGAAACAGAGGGAGTACTAATTAATGTGTAATCTCAGGTGCAATGTTTCTCTTTATTTTTAAATCGATAAGTGATCTCTTATAATAGGTTAGTAGGTGAATATGAAATGCAATAGGTTGACTGGTGACACAAATTAATTTAATCTATAGTGCGTCTGAGACATAGTCCACGTACGATATATATAGGCTCCGAATGATTGATGACTGCGGTTTGAGCGGTGCGGGACAAACGGTTTAACTGCGGTGCAGTTTTAACAGTTATAAAAATATATAGATATATAATATATGTAAAAATTTTTGTTACTGTTAACTGTGGGGCGGGACGGGACGGGACGGGACGATAATCACCATTCGAAGCCATAGATGATAGATCGCACTCATGCTATTATCATTTCTTATGTGGATACACAATCCCACGTGAGGTTTAAACTTGGAATTAGATCATTACATATGAAATTTATTTTGCGTATAGAACTCAAGCTCTAACTGAAAGTCACTTTTAAAATATTTTTGGTAGAGTAAAAAGTAGTTTTCAACGAGTTACGCTAAAATTAGCCCACTTAAAAAAAATAGTTACTCTGATTTAGAGTAAATGTTTTTGTCTTCTTATATTTATAGAGTAAACTTTTTTCTAGATTAAGAGTATGACTGGTGAATTTTAGAATAACTGAAACTAACTCGATTAGAGTAAATAGAAGGAAAAATGTAGAGTAATAAAAATAAATAAAAATCTAACATAATTTATTTCTCACTTCAAAGGCAGTGAAAGAATAAAGTGAACTGTATACCTTTAATAAAACAGTAACTGGCTTTTAAAGAGATAAAAGTTACTTTCACTTGATTGACAAAATATATTCAGTCAGGCCCTTAAAAGTTTACTCTGAAATTTACTTCTTCTCTTATTTGTTTTAGCTCATTTTCTCCATTTTTATTCTTCTTAGTTGCCCTACTTTTATCAATCACACTCGAAATATAACATCACGAGAAGCTTCTTTTGGAATTTGAAGTCACGGTATAGCTTATGATGAATAGCTTTGCATTGTTTTCAGAGACTTTTGTATTGTGAGTTAAATGGAGACCATCTGTAAAAAGGTTAAAATTCGTTGCTTATACAAGAAGAATAACATATAACTTATACTAGCGTCTAACATTAATTATTTCATTCCAAAATGGTCCGTTACAACTTACAGCCTATGTATGTATATAAATCTTTTAGCACCCCCAATGTCATTTGTCTAAACAACTGTTTTTCAGTCTTTACCGTGTGAATTTTTAGTTTTTTGTACTAACAGTCAAACTCACTACTTAACCAAATCTAGCTATAATTATAACATGTTAACTGGTACAAAATAGATATAAGGTGTTTTTTGGTTGGTTGCATAACAAATCTACACTAATACTAGTGGGCCAAGATTTTTTTCGTATTGGGAATGATCTTGGCGTTTGATAAGGATAAGAACACACGCGGGAGGGTTGAGAACGGGAAGAGTTGATGTCCACATAAATTGGATTGTCGACTTGTCGGCCACCCCGCTTTATCTGCTGATTCAAGAGCTATGTGGCTTGTTCCAGTGGTTCATATTCAGCCACATCACCGTATTCTTCTACCATTACTAAACTATTAGGGCATTAGAATGTAGAGTATGTGTACAAGTCTGGTACTTGCAATCGGCAATCACAACTATTTTTGTTTGTTCTATCTTTTATATCTACCGTCCATAATTTTGAACTTTTAGGTATTTGAGTTAAGCCTAGATAAATATTAATTATTATTTGTAATAAAAAGTTTTTTTATCAAAAGTTTTTTTTATTAGATTTTTCAAAATAAATTCAAGTGTTAATACAAATTAGTAATTTGAAAATCTCATAGTATCAAACCTTTATATTAATTGATAAACTGTATAATTTAATTTATTAATTTGTATCAGATATATCGTTCACATCAAAAATCTATGACTGAGATATGAAATATACATTGGGTTGAAATATATCATGGTTTCACTTTCATACTGTGAACATTTGAACGATGTACGAATATTTCCAGAAATTATGAAATTGACCCGTATTCTAGTGGAAAGAACAATAGGACCACTAAAGCAGAACGAGAACTGCAAGCACGTCTATAGTGACATGTTATCGAGTGGTCATCGCTCATATGTCAAGTATGCTGTTAATTTTGTTATTACTAGCGTTAGCGATGCAAAACGAATATATGAGCAGTATACAGCAATGAACCTTCGATTTTTAGTCTTTGTTTTGTTATTGTTAAAAGACAATGATGAGCAATAACAATGAACTATATATACGTGTGTAACCACAAAAGCGTGGTAGAGTCGACAGAAAGCACCTCAAGTTTGAAACTTACCAAACTCAAATTCATATGTTAGTGTGGTTAGACGATATAAATATCTAATACACATTGTGAATAACTGGATCTGTCTGGCGTCGGTGGACATGTTTTCATGAGATTAGTCGGTTGGACCTCGGCTCGTCGAACACCCGAAATATAAGAAAAACTATATATATGTGTGTATATGCTAAATTATATATTGTTACGACTTGTGAGTTATAAATAACAGCAAGCATAAGTAATAACTAACTAGGTTAAGATCCGCGCCTTGCGCGGGATAAACATTATATATAAAAATTATTTTATATATTATATGTTTATAGCATATTATGAAATAATAAATATATATTGAATAATTAAAATGTCATTATCTACTACTTATATAATTAAATTGGTGCGAACATATAAATAAATTTAATAAATCGAAAAAATATTTTTTCTATTTGATATTATATATAATTAAATTTAAATGATAGTAACATATATATGATATATGTTAATATTAATACTTATTAGATGATGCTTTTTGCTCATATTTTTTTTATCATTTGTATTTGTTATAGCAAAAAGTTTAAATTAGTGATAACAAAATTTTCACTGTGGAAATAATGGTTTAAGTAATTTATAATATTTTAAAAAATTAAGTTGTCAATATTTTTTCAAATTGTTTATCAAAAAAATGTTCAAAGTAAATTTCAAAATTACGATATTTACGTATTTTTATATGGCATATAGTTTAATTTAAAATGATATATATATTTATATATCTTTTATTTTTGATACTTATTAAATGAGACTTTCAACTTATATTATTTTTCAATTATTTGTATCATGTCATAACAAAAGTTTTAAATCATAGATTACAAAATTTGAATGTGAAACTTTTAACAGTTTTAATAATTTATACTCGTTTAAAAAAATATAATATATAAATAATTTTTTTAATTTTTATTATATGGTTACTATGATTGTTTAATTTATTTTAATAGCTTAAAATTAAACAAATATAATTATAATACACACTTATTTTTTATCAAATATTTATTATTCAAAATCATTAATTGGCATATATACTTTAGCCACATTAGGCAATTCCGTAATCTTATTTAATGAAATAATGAATCACATTAATAATGTATTTATTGTGATTTAATAAAAAACTTATTATATATTTAAATGGACCAACCTATTTCTCTAAGGATTCTAAGAATCATTCTAGTAATGACACGTGACTACAAAAAAATGTTACAATGCTTCTCAAATAATATGTAGGGGATTCGTATAGTTATTACCCTAGTCTTTTCAATTAATCGTTATTTTCAGGATGAAAACGGTAATGTTCAAATTAGTTAAAACCATAATTTTTCAAAAGCATTTAAACCTTCGTTATTTTTTTTTTTGCTGAAATGTGTAGTCGAACCAATGAGCATGATTTCAGTATAAATATCTAACGTTATCGTCGTAATATATGGTCAAAATAACAACCTCAAAACAAACGTAGTATACCATATGTCGATATTGTCTCACAAACTCACAAAAGAAAGACATCAAAATGAACAGTCATCTAATATTATTCACATTATGCCATACACTCATCGCAACAAAATGTCATTCATCCTTCGCATGACTGTTAAATAAGTAATAAACTTGATGATATGAAAACATTTAGAGAAAATTTAGAAAATACACTTTTAAATAAGATTATAATGAAAACTACACCATCCTCTTTTTTTTTTGAA
Organism: Brassica napus; assembly: GCF_020379485.1. Lineage (NCBI taxonomy): Eukaryota > Viridiplantae > Streptophyta > Magnoliopsida > Brassicales > Brassicaceae > Brassica > Brassica napus. Next base: position 28,418,299 of record NC_063435.1, on the reverse strand, counting down.
AGCTACACGTATTCATAAGTGAAATTACTAAACTGTCCAAATTTAATGTTTATATTATCCATATCTAATTTGATATTTTATTTTAGAACAGAAATACATGTTTAAAAGGAAAATTTAAAAAAATTACTAACACTCATACTTATTTTAATACTTTTAATATAAAATAGAAAATTAGCTCCACTAACTAGTAACCACATTTTTGTTCATAGAATAGAACTTTCAGAAAAATAAAAAATTGTCGATCACTTTACCAAATAAATGATCTCCTATTCTAAGGATTTTTTCTTCTTTTCATGTACGACATACACACATTAAACCATCCAAACAAATTGCTAATCTTTAATCTAACAAAAAAAAACAACAACAATCCTGACCATTATTTTAAAAAGAAAAAGAGTGTATCATCTAGAAACGAAATGATATTCTGTGAACTTTGTTCATATGGAGTACAGAGGAACTCTTATATATAATTTTTACGTATTTTTTATCATTTTGAAAGTGTTTAATTGTCTGTTTTTATGATGTGAGAAAAATGAATTGGTAAAATAAAAAGATTCAATCAATGTTGTTTCTGCCGCGGAAACAGGACAGAGTAACAACTTCAAAAAAATAACAATAAAGATCACAAAAAAATCCTACAAAAAATAATCATAGAGAATCATTGAGAATTATAAACTTATGATAATTTTGATAATAATCAAAATTTTAAATTTAATTACTAGAATTTGTATTTCTAATAATCATTAGGACCAAAATATCTTATTACATACAAGAAAGCGTAGTTTTCAACAAATAAAAAATTGAATGCATTTTTCAAAATTTAATTAGTGAATAGGGTATTTTTCAAAATATCCCAAAAATTTAGCATATTTTTTTTTTATAAAAAGCTTAAAAATTTAGCATCTGCAATTTATTCCAGAAATTTATGTGATATTCAATTAATCAAAAAATACAAAAAATATATCTTTAATTGCGTAAAATCGATTAGAAAAATCAATTGTTTTCTAGTCAAGGGGGGCGCAGACTTACGGTTACGGGGCACGTGCCTCATACTCTTTTTTTTCTTAAACAACTTAAACTAATTTGATTAAAGGATAATTGTTTGTAGTTTTTGAAATGGTCTTGGTTTTTGTTTTTCAAAAACTACTTTATTTTTCAATCAAGATTTTGAAGAAATAGATTCTCTAGAAAATAGGAAAACTAGTTTTTGAAATAACTGTTTAGTTGTAAACAAAAACCAAAATCTGAATTTTACTAATTTTACAGCAGCAGTTAACGTTGGCTTTTATATTTTTTTTATTTTTAGAAATTTAAAATTTTAGTGGCAACTCCTTCGTTCTTATTGCATGGTTATGTATTTCCAATTTATGTTCACAAGCATCATCTACTCACCATTAAAATCTATAAACTTTATTAAATTAAAATAATAAAAATTTCAACGTCCAACAACAAAAGAAAAACAATATTTTTATTTGATATAACATTTTAAAACACAACAATCTTTTATAGTTCACATGCAATAATATAATTTTTTTTTAAATTTTCAGTGATAGCATATTTTAAATCATATGATACAAAATTATAAATTTATAATTGAAAAATCTTATTGGTTAAAGATCAAAAATCTATTGAAAAATATTATATTAAATTAATTGAATCAACTTTCTAAAAGGTAATCAAAATTAAAAAAAAAACACATATTAATTAAGTTATGACTTCTATTTTAATAGAATAGATATTTTAAATTTTATTATTTATTTTTTAATAATAAGTATTTTACTATTTATAATATTTTAAATTTTATTATTTTAAAAAGAAAAAACCTGAAACTAAAAACCAAAATCTAAAACTGCCAATCAAGTTTTTCAAAAAACCAAAATCTACTGCAAAACCAAAAATTAAAAACCAAGAACCAAAATCTAAAATCTAACAAAACAATCATCACCTAAATTTTCGTTAGTTTAGTGAATAAACAAAAAAAGTGCTCCCGATTTATATATTTTTGTTCTGTTTTTGGTATTGTGCCCCCCAACTATAATTGATTATAGGTCTGCCACTGTTTCTAATCATCATGAAATAAGGCTCTGATCAACTAATCAAATCTCCAAACCATCACTAAAAAAACAAAGATAGTGTATTTATATGTAAATCATCTATATTATAACGACAAAATGTCAAACGTTCTATGTGATTTGTATCTAATCAAATAATTTTATTTCTCTAGTCCGGTTTAATGGGATAGGACGACGAACACCATTGGCACACAGGAGATCTTCGCTACTAGCTAGTAATTTCACAATCCATATACACACCTACAAAACAGTTACTGTCTTACCGACATACATACAGAGCTATTTTATTTAAGAATAATAAATTCCTAAATTTGACACTAGCAGTCTAGCGTATATAACATTTATGGGTATTTTGTTAAGCACTGAAAGCTATAAGAAAATCTGTTAAAATGTGTAAAAATGGAAATATCAATAACCTATTTTGAGACACTACACTCCAATACATTTGAAGTGTTTGTTTGTCAATGAATTGAGTGGGAAGGTCATTATCGAGATCTCGATTCTCAAGGTCCAGTCGTTGGTTGAGATTGAAACTCTTCTACAAGCCCATGGGTCCACAACTCGTTCAAGACATCTGTCACGTAATTCATTGGCCCACACGGCCCATCTCCCGTCAACGTCTCACAGCTCTCCTTATTCGTACTTCCATTAATTATACATACCCACACAGATGAGACTGACATCCACTCATACATATACGCATATACTGCCTGCAGTAAAGATTTGTGTGTGCGTGTATGCATCTCTTGGCGAGGAGATAACATTATGGACTGGGTAAAGATTCGTTATAAAGACAGTGGTCATATTTGTACCGCACAGCCACAAGTAATCGTCCAGGATGACCTTATTTCGATTTATTATAGGAAAAAAGTTGTTGATAAGAAAATATATATATATCAGAAGCTATGACAAATGTTGTATTAGGTTTTATCAAAAACCAGTTATGAAGATATGTCTAAATCAAATTATGCAAGAATTAGAAACACTAACCATCATGCATTATATTTATACTGGCTAGTCACAGTATATTATTGTTTTGTAGAGTATTTCACTCCTTGACCCTTGTTACGAAGTTATTATGACTTATGACGATGACAATGACAAGTGAGACAACAACTAACAAGAGCTTAGATATTTTCACGTCATATTACATGGGCCTTAATCATAAGCCTCAAGGCCCACTCTAAATGATATTTACTCCGAATCTTGTTTTGGTCTTTTGAATATTGTTTCACCATGTACAGTTTTGATCTTTTGAATCTTGTTTTTGTCTTTCTCAGCGAATGAATGCGAGGAGAGAACAACAATAGATGGTGAAACCATTCTGTCGAGCAAGTAAGCTTTAGATTGTGTTGTAATTATGGAACAATGCTCCTGTTTTTGTTGGTTTAATTGGCTATATGCCTATAACTTTCAGGTGGCCTTGCACGTGTTTCTATGCAGACCCGTGCCTTGATTAAAAAGATGAAGAAGAGTTTTTTTTTAAAAAAGAAGAAGAAGAGTTGTTGATGTAGGCAAGAAACCATAAGTAACAGTGTTAAGTTGGTATGCTTCATAGACCAAGAATGTGATGTGATTACACAGTTTCTACTGCATTGCTTTTTTTTTTCTACTGCATTGTTGTTATTTATTATATACAGATATGCAAACAATTGCTAGTGTAGTAGTCACATTACATATACGAGTCAATCATAGTATTACTATTACTACTGCCTTTAGCATACCAAGAACATGAAACTTTTCTTTTTACCTACCAAAGAAAGCATTGGTCCGGTTCAATGTCTCTCCTCTGAGATGATTCACAACCCGGTCATTGATGCTGCCATCCACATTTCTCATGGGTATTTGCATTTCCGCCATGAGAATCTGAAAGGAAGAGACTTTCTCCTTCAGCTGTGAGTTCTCTTGTAGTATCTGGTGGTTGCTTTCAAGCAAATGGATGACTTTCTCAGACAAGTTATGATTCAATATCATGAGCTGTTCCACCTGTTGCTGCAGCTCTTCGATTTGCTTCTTTGTCCGCATATCTGACCTCCTTGCAGATTCTCGGTTAGAGACCATTCTTCTCGCCCTTCTTTCGAGACCCTCGTTGTGGTAAATGGTTGGGTTTAAGTGAGAGCGATTGTTGTTGTTGTGAGTTGATGAGTTTGGTGGTAAGGACTGTATCGGGACATGGAAGTTAGCGTTTGGTAGGAATGCTGAGTTGAAATGATCGTCTTGTGGCGACATTCCTTCAAGAATATCGAAACAGTGATGGGAGCGATGGACACTAGACTCCATTTAGGGGATTAGATGTCTAACATTGAAGATGGTTTCTCTTTAATGCAGGAAGCACAAACACCAAAAGAGAGAGAGAAAGAGAGAAAGATAGGAGAGATATGAAGATTAGTAGGCTTAAACTTAAGATGTTGGATGCTATTTAATGAATGACAAATTTATTTCTGTGAAGACACCATTTGAATCTCTCCAGTAACTTATCTTCAGTGATACTTTTTGGAAAAAAAATCACTAATTTCAACATCTTTGTCAATGTTTAACATCTTTTGTGGTTTATTGTTTCTTAGGATAGTTTAGTTTTAATGTCTTCAATCTTTATTTGCCATGAGTTTACCATAAACAAACATGCGTAGTTTTCAGATGGTAACACGTCCACCGTTTGATTCTTGAAATACCATACGTGAAATTGTGAATGCATTTGTTACGCTTATGATGGATGAGTCGTTTTGTCACCCATGCGATCATATATACCGTTAAAAAAGCATCTATAAAATTTTTCCAAGAATATAATATTTAAAATAAATAGCATGGGGAAAAAATAATTGTGAGTGCCAAAAAAACAGCTGAAATATACAACATAATAATATTTTTCAAATAGTTATCGTGAATGTTATTTGTGTTTCAATTTATTTTTCTTTTGTTTCGTTTTTTCCTTACAAAACATTTCAGACTTAGAAACTTTATAAAAGTTGTAATAACGTTTTTGTCGTGAGTAATTATCATTAGGACTTCACGGTGAAATGGGTCGGTGGATGCTAACTTGCACGTACTTAGCTATCGTCACACATAATTTTACTTTTCGAACCTATTCGTCAATTTAGAAAATCATAGGACTGGTATAATGTCTTTATAAGTATACAAAAAGAAAATGCAAAAATGATTCAAGTTGATGTACCATTTGCGTCAAAATTATCCAAAGTGGCCTACCTACTTGAACAAAAAGAATGCGAATGTTGTGAAGCTAATTTCTTTATTCCGTTTTCGTAACTCATTGTAAGATTGGGAAACATATAAGAAGAAAGAATGCCCATAATAAACACAAACTACTATAAAGTCAAAGACACTAATTAATGCATTGTTTCCAGACCGAGATTAAGGGATAAACTTGAATTTCAAAGCTAAATAAAGCGGAAACCAAACACATTAAAACGACATAATGATGCTTAACAGCTTTGAAAGTGTGTATCAAAATGTAATTAGCGTTACGGAGAGGCAATGTCTTGTTTCCAGAAACAGACAATAACTAAGCCTCTTTGTAGCAAGTTTCGTCTGAACCAACTTGAACCCATAACCCATTGAAGTTCTATCAAGCTCATGTCACCCATTTTTAATCGCTAAACTGATTTGAGTGTTTTCAATTTTTCATGTATGTAAATATTTTATTTTTCTTTCTTGGAGGGTAAGATAATTAAAAGTGGGATAAAAAGTTGAAATATTTTCTCAATTCCAAAAATATTTTTTAGAGTGCAAAAACTAAAAGTACGAGAAGCATCACGTGAAGATCCTTGGAAAGTAAAGCCCAATTTTGAATTTTGCATGTTGTTATATATGTTATAAAAAGTCTCATTCTTCACATCCACATGAGGTTTTTAGTATCCCCAAAACGACAGCGTAAAAACCAAGTGCCTCTGGTCGGTTTTAACATTTGTTGGCCGGTGCTGGTTTAAATTCTCTTTTCCGGTACATCTGCAAGTCTAACAACTCCGTCCAAAATTACTTACTAGTTTTTTTTTTTTTTTGGTCAAATTATTACTTACTAGTTATTTCTATAGTTTTCTATTGCATAATAGAGTAAAGTTATATATATCATATATTCATATGTATTCCAATATCCTTATATGTTTGACGACCCTAACCTATTTCCCAATAATCGTACAGCATTTAATGCTCTAAACTTGGTTTGTTGGATCCAAACCAAATCCTCTCTGATGTCTTCGGTTTGGTACAAAAACCAATTTTGTCTGGTTCCAAGTTAATACTACTTCCGAGTCTTTGACTAATATCACGTTGCAATACCACTTTCTAGGATTTCGTGACAGCCTTTTGTTAAACAAAGATTGTGTGTTTCTGTGTACGCATGTGTGATATGTAGTAATGCATATAGCTAGTGTATATAGTATTAGACTAAGTACTAACTTTACAGTCTGTTAGAATTATATACGCAAAAAACTTTTAAAACCTAACTATCGTTATTAAACTACATATGTATAGTTTTAAACTTTTAATCATATGGTTTTTCGTTTTATATTATTCTTCGGTTAGTCAAGATTTCTGTTCATGTGTAGTCACAAACTCAAACTAATACAAGGGTGTAGAAGAAATTATACGTACTACTTGGTATCTTAAAAAGTTAGATTTTATATACTTTAATATACTTTAAAATATATTAGAGAAATTCCATAGATTTATTTATACTTTAAAATATATTTTAATAAATTTGAAAGAAAAAAAATGACCAAAATTTTTTATTAAAGGATAAAACAACATTTATACCGTAGGATCAACTAATCTAGAATTATGTTTTAGAGTTAAGGGGTGATATTTTGAGAATAGAGTTTCAAATTTTGAAAAATAAAAAAAAATCTTAAAATTTTCAAAAACAAATGAACTATTTTGATCATTTTATTTCTTAGATACTATTTCTGTAACAAAAATTTAACAATTATTTTTGAGAGAATTGCCCAATATATTATCATGTCATTATTTTTTGTAAAAAAATATCATGTCATTATTGTTTTACCGTTATATATAATCAAATATTTAAATAATATAAATAAAATTTGAAGATCTTTTTTAAAAAATAATATAAGTAAATACATGTTACTATCACAGTGATAAAAAAATGTTGGCAAAAAGAATGCTATATCACAGTGAAAATTTTAAGAGCATAAATCTAATCTACTAATTTAGAGTCTAATTTTCATCCACTATTGACACGTCATTGTAGTACCACTTAATTAATTTATTAATGTAATAAATTTAATTATTTATATTAAATATTAATAATCAGTAAATTATTAATACTAAATCAGTTTTAACAATAAATTTGAATTTATTTTTAGTTATAAAAAATTCTGTTGAAAAAAATCTAACAAAATTCTAACAAACATTTTAAATATATTTTATAAATATTGCATTAAATAATTTCGTAAATAATGATATAATATTATTATAATAAATTTTAATTAAAATTTTGACGAAAAAACTTATGCTATTTTATAATTTATGATTATAATTTATATTGTATTAAAATAAGTGTTCTATGAACTAAATATGAAAATATATTAAATTGGTAGATTAACCTACTTTTAAAATGCTTTTCTTTAAATAAATATATATAAATTTATCGTTCTTCGATAAAACATCTTAAACTATATTTTTTTTATGCAAAAAACAAAAATTATTAACATCTGTTAAATTTTTATTTGCAACTATATATTATCTTTTTGTTTATTTTGAAACAAAAAACAATATATTATCTAAAATGATTATATACAAAATATAATAGTACATAACTAACATTTAGTTCATGTATTATTTACAAAATATGTTTGTATTGTTTTTTGAAATTTTAATAATTAACTAAAGATATTAATGACAAATAAATTTTAATTATAAAAAAATCAGTTGGGAAAGATATAAAAATATGGATATTACTAATAAATCAATTTTAAATATAATTTGAATTTTATTTTTAGTTATAAAAATATATGTTGAGAAAAATTCTAACAGAATCAATCAAAAAATTAAATATTTTTCTATAAAATAATGAATTAATTTATTTTGTAATTAGAAATATAATATTATTATAATTTATGTTAATTTAAAAGTATATGCTGTTTTATAAATTTTATCATTATAGTTGATATTATATGAAAATGGGCTATATAAATTAAATATGAAAAAATTATATTAAATTGGTAGATTAACCTGTTTTTAGAGTTGCACAAAACCCCATTTTTAGAAAATGCTTTCATTTATATAAATTATCATTCATGGTTAAAACGGGTTCAGTTCATAAACTATATAATATTTTATACGAAATGAAAATTATTAACATATGTTAAATTTTTATATCTACAACTATATATTATCTTTTTAATTATTTTAAAACTCACATAAATACATGATTATATACAAAATATAATACTAAATAAATAACATTTAGTTCATGTATTATATACAAAATATGTTACTAGAAAATATGAAATATTAATAATTAATTAAAGATATTAATGACAAATTAAATTTCATTATAAATTTAATATTTATTTTAATTATAACAAAATCTCATGAAAACAAATATTTTAAAATATCTTACCAAAAATTAAAATATATTTTAATAAAATAATGAATTGATTTAGTAACAAAAAAATTCAAAAGTCATTCCCTATAATCTTTCAAATTAAGAAAATAGTTGTGTAATATTTCTTGACCAAGTAACAAATTGAAAAATAAATATTAAAAACTTAAAATGATAATATTCCAAATTTTGTAAAAGATAAAATCATAGATGCTAAAATATAATTTTTTGAAAAGTAACATGAAAAAACAAATTAGGTTGTAATATAATATTTTGAAATCTTAATTTAATAATTAAAAATAAGAAAACTTCATACCATAACATCCAAAAGTATCCTATATTGATAAAATCTACTAAAATAATATGACAAATACTACTATGTATACATGCTATTTACTAAATTAATGGGGTAGATATTATTTAAGCATAACAATGTATTTGTTTATAAAATTTTGCAAAAACCAAAAATGATAGATGTTCAACTATAGTTTCTTAAACACTATATATATATAACACTATATAAATATATATATATATATATATATATATATAAATTATAGTAACAAATATCCATCTATAGTATAACTAAATAATATTAAAATGTATTGTATACAAACTATAGAAATTTAAAAGTTATATTATAGGAGACTGTGTATTTGATTATTTCAGATTATGAATTTATTGTGCTGAACTAAAAAATATATTAATAAGTAATAAAAATTAATAATAAAGTAAAATATATAAAACAAATCAATGTATAATAATCATTACGAATATTATGCCTAAACAATAAGATTATAGAACTATACAATATTTATAACACTAAATGTAAATCACATATTTAAAAAGTTTATAGGATATCAAAATTCTAGTATAATTTGAAGCACATGAATTCTCAAAACCAAAGCTTTGAACAACATTGGGCTTAGCACTTTCATTTTTCTTTCTTTTTTATTTGGACAATCCCCAAGCAAAATCAACATTCAAAACGGTTAACCGCATTTACCTTCTTGTTTTGTTTATTAGGATTACTATTTATAAACTATCATATTTCAATAATTAAACGAGAGAGAGAGAGTAATTAAAGGTTATTGGAATACTAGCTTTGACCTTGAGCTCTTTTTCTTCTTCTTGGACTTTTTGTCGCTCTGTTATAAAACCTCCCCTCTCTTCCCCCTCATATACACAAGTATCCCCTTTAATATTGTTCACACACAAACATACACACATTAAGCCAACGGAAGGAACAAAAGAAACACGAAATGGTGTCCATGAGGGCTTTTTGCTATCTTCTAATATTTTTCATCTTGCTATTACATGCTAAAGTCTCGCATGCAAAGTTTAATAGAGAAGGTATGTTGTAGATCAGTATATACAATAACAGCTATGTATGTTTCAGCATGTGTTATGATGTTCATTATTTAAATATATCTTTTGAATTTTGTAATTGCGCTCATCAAATTTTCTCTATAAATTTTCTCTATAGTTCCACAAGCGGCAAAGAATGGTGGGCTTGGAGCAAGCACTAGTACTCAGATTACCAGCAAGGTACGTTATATAGCAACAAAATCTCAATCCATGATTTGTGTTTTATGAAGCAATATATATTAAACATCGACGGTTTAACATATTGGTTATAATATATCAATTTGAATAATTTATTGTTATTAGGCTATTGAAAATGTAATGGGAAACCGAAAGGCGTTGAAGCATGGAAATATGAAGGGCGAGGCAAATGAAATGAACAGTTTAGCGATAGAGAGTAAAGAAACGGTAAGGAAAAGAAAGAGCAAGAAGAGGCTCACCAAAACGGTGAGTTTAACGGCCGATTACAGCGACCCTGGTCATCATCCTCCTAGGCACAATTAACAGAACTACGTGTGTGTGTGTGTGTGTTTAACATGAAACATGAGCCTATATTTCCCAATGAGGCTTCAATTTTGGTGCATCACTACTCGGCCTTTGATAGTTTTTTTTTCTTTTACGTTTTACATGTATCTACTACTGATCATGGTAGGCGGCACGCCGACACAAGCTTTTCTCAGGTGGTACTTTTGTTAGCTTTTGTATGTATTCAGAAGAGACGTTTTTGGTTATTAATGTCACTATACACAATTACACATGTTTAGTTATTGGTTGTTAAGAAAAATAATTTTATAATTATCTGAGTTCTTAACTGGAAATCGCAATTTTTCAAGCGGTTAGTTGAAAAATTCAAGTGAATATTACAGTCCCTCTCTCGCCGTCAATGCTTAAACTAGGAGAGAAAAATCATATTGATAATTGAAAATTTTGTTTATGTAAATTATCTCTTACCTGGAAGTTTTGATTAACATTCTCACTTTACTTATACAAACTATTGTTTTTATAAAAATGGCTTTAGATATTAAATTCCGGTAGTTAGATTTAGCTGAAGATACCTGTTTAACCAAACAACATGGGATATACTGTAGTGTATATACATATAAAATAAGTACGTGAACTGATTAAGAACAGAAAAAGCGGACAATTCTATCTTGAATTTAGATTAGTACCGAATCATTTATGAAAATGAAGGTTAATACATATAACAGTTGACCACACATATAACAGAGTAATAAACCTAATTAAAGGTTTCCTTTAGAAGTTTAAAGTAAGAATGATAGTGATATGGATCAAAGTCAGATCTGAATCAAGAACAAGGACTAAAGAATGACCGGGCTATATGAAATGGGCTTCTTGAAGATGTCTAGCCATAGTGGGAATGTGGCCATATAACGAAACGTTCGGGCTTCGGGGAACACACGGTGAAGGAGAGAATTCACTTACTAAGTTATTTTAACACCTTAGAATAATGTTTTATCTCTCTTAAAACTCTCTTTGACACGAACTCCAATGCAAAACGTCTGGCAAGTCCCTGGCCGTGTTTCCGGCCTGAACCCTCTGTCAGTGGCCGCTGGCGATCACCCAGACCCTACGCCTGCCCCTCCCGACCCCCCAGACCCTTCCTCCCCGATCTCTCCTCAGGAATTCCCCCCCCTGAACTCGTCTCCACCAACTACCTCCAAACGCACCTCCCCCTCTTTAACCTTCACTGCTGGTGCTGCTAAAGCTTCAGCTTCTGGTCCTCATCCTTCTGTTCGTCAACCTCCTGGCACAAGAAGAATGAAGCCCACAACTTTTCCATACACTGTTCCAAAATCTGGATCTACTACCACTGTTCCAAAAGTTGGATCTGAAACCACTGTTCCAATATTTGGATCTGTAAACACCGTTCTTCAATCTCACCCTCAGGTTCCTTCTTCTTCTGGACCTGAATCTGTTCCCTCACAATCCCAACTTACCAACAACTTACTACCTGACTCAAACCCCATAATTCTCCCACCAAAAAACTCACCACTTCTTAAATCCAACTTAGCATCATCCTCTCATACCACCACCGTACCTCCCCCTAACAGCCAAACGACCACCCCTCCACAAACCCTACCTATTTCTCCCCCTCTGCTAATCCCAAACACCCAACCCCCTCCCATTCCTCAGACTACCTTGGTTGAAAGACTCTGTGCTTCAGAAGACAAAACCTTGCGCCGACTAGCTCCTGTTACTGTCGCGCCTTCTGGTAGACCTAGAGTCCTAATACCTGATTCAGTCTTTCAAAAAGGAGCGGAAATCCACAAAGACTTTATCATCTGTTACTTCAACGGAAGACCTCCTCCCTTCATTCAGATTCAAAGTGTCTTCAACCACTTGTAGGGGAAAGGAAAGAGGTTAGAAATCCACAATAATCCACTGACAAGATCTGCTATAGTACGAATACAAAGTGAGTACCTCAGACAGAAAATTCTTGAGAAGAACATCTGGTATGTGGGCGACTCCATGTTTCATACTGCTCAGTGGTCTTCCGAGCATTCCAAATCCACGCCCCCACTTCAAGCAATTAGGATTTGGGCTCACCTAACGGGTGTTCCTCTTGACCTGCGTCACAATGAAGGTTTAAGTCTGGTAGCAGGTCTTGTAGGCAACCCGAAAGAAACTGATGACTTTACTAAAAACCTGGTTAGCCTAACCTTGTCTCATGTTAAAGTGGAGGTCGATCTCACACAGCCGCTTCCCTCAGTGGTGGAGTTTGAACGACAAAGCGGTGAAGTGGTGGAAGTTTCGGTTCATTACCCATGGGTTCCCCCTACCTGTTCTCATTGTCACGAACTTGGACATGTTATCCGTAACTGCCTTCTTTACTCGCCCCCTGATCAAACAAAGAAAACTGCTCAAAAGTCAGCAAAAGAATCATCACAAAATCAGAAAAAATACCAGCCTGTTGATAAATCTAAGCAGCCTCCTGCTTTGCAGAAAACTCCTCCCTCAGCTTCTGTTCCAGTGCCCTCTGCTGCTCCTTTTGATCCTGTAACCATCATCACCCCTTCAGCCACTGGCCCTTTAACTCGGAACTATCCCAAGGACTTCCCAATCGCCCCCCTAACCTCTTCCTCTAACCCTTTTGTTACCCCAAAATCTACCCGTAGACCGCCCCTAAAACGTTCCCGATCATCTCCTACCCTTTCCCCCCCTGACACTTCAAACCAAAACCCTGATTCTTCTAACCCAAACCCTTTTTCCATGTCTACTTTGCCTCTCTCAAACTCATTCATGCTCCTGGATCCTATTTTACCTTCCTTATCTTCTTCTTCTTTTGTTGCTCGAGACCCCTCCATTCTACCGGAGGACTCACACCTTACTTTTCAATGAGTGTTAAGCTCTTTTTTTGGAATGTCCGTGGTCTAAATGACCCGGATAAGCATAGAACCTTTACTACTTGGCTTCATCAAAATAAGCATCTTTTTGGTGCTATTCTTGAATCACATATTAAAGAACCTTTTTTAAGCCCTATCCTAGCTAACCTATGCCCAGGCTGGTGTTTCTCATCTAATCATCTCTCTGACCATGATGGCCGCATAATCCTCATTTGGCGTGACACTATCAAAGTCCAAGTGCTTCAGCAATCTAGCCAATGCATCACTTGCAAGCTACAGTTCCCCAACAAACCCCCTATCTTCTACACCACTATCTATGCATCTAATCTTAGTGATGATCGTGTGGACCTTTGGGCTGAATTAATCCAAATGCAAACTGACCTTGATCTGGATAGTCACTCTTGGATACTTGGTGGAGATCTAAATCAGATTGCTCATCCTTCTGAACACTCTAGCCCTCATGTTATTGTTCCTGATGGCCTCATGTACCAGCTTCAAGATTGTCTGATGCACTTAGGTGTGTTCGATCTCCGATATATTGGGCCCTGTCATACATGGACAAATAGTCAGCCTGAGACCCCGATAGCTAAAAAACTCGACAGACTGCTAGTAAACTCAAAAACCATCTTATCCTTTCCCAACGCCTTAGCCACTTTCCTACCACCTAGCTTCTCAGACCATGCCCCCTGCATCATTGACCTAGCTTTCAACCTCCCTCAAGCTGGTACCAAACCCTTCAAGTTCCAAAACTACCTAACCAAACACCCTATGTTCGCCCAGCTAATACAAGATGCGTGGACTCAAGCCGGAAATACGTGCCAAACTCTTGCTCAGTTGTGTTGGAAACTAAAGTCAATTAAGAGAGATCTAAAGACACTAAACAGAGAGAATTTCACACAAATACAAGAGAGAGTTAGTGAGGC